>NW_015160879.1:319432-373511 GCF_001447785.1 Gekko japonicus
AGCTTCCGGATCTGCGACAAAGGCAGCCCCATGTAGAGAGCGTTACAGTAGTCTAGCCTCGAGGTGACCGTTGCATGGATCACTGTAGCCAAGTCGAGGAAGTCGAGGAAGGGGGCCAGCTGCCGAACTAACCTATAACATTCCACTATAACATAACATTTCAAAAAAGGAGATGATTTTTGACATTGGTCTCACCTCCAGTGCTTCCCTCCTTTTCTGAGTGAGTGTTCCCAGTCTGTCCCACTGATCACAAATCTTCTGACACCGATCATTGACACTTGCAGCATCGTGGTAGTCCAGTTCACTAAAGGAGAAAGGAACACACTATAGATGGCCAAGTAACACAAAATGCCGGAGTACAAACTAGGAGGATATTTTTTTCCCAGGGGCATTTGTCTAGAGTAACTACCCAGGTACTCTCCTGTTTGCAGTTTCCAATCCGGAATAGAATTAACATCCCATACACAAGTAGGTACTTCCTGGGGAAAGTATTTGTGGATTTGGAATGAAAGTGGTGGCGGTATAAAGTGCCATCAAGTAGCAGCCAACTTAGGGTGACCCTGAATGGTTTTCAAGGCAAGAGACGTTCAGAGGTGGTTTGCCATTGCCTGTCTCTGCATACTGACCCTGGACTTCTTTGGTGGTCTTCCATCCAAATAATAACCAGGGCCGACACTGCTCAGCATTCAAGATCTAATGAGTTCAGGATAGCCTCAGCCATCCAGGTCAGAGTGGAGGGAAAGTACCTACTCTTTTAATTTTTCTCTGTTTATCCCACTTTTAGGTGCAGATGCATGCTAAGGAAGCAGTAGTCTACTTTGTGATCTTGCATCCTGGGAGCCTTTTCTAACATTATTTTAGATATATATGTAGGTGTAGATTTCATTAATGCTTGTGCATAAGAATAATCTTTGAATGGTAATACCTGTGTTCAGTGTTCCCACTAAGCTGAGTTAGTGTGAGCTAGCTCACAGTGTTTTAGCCTCCGCCTCACACATTTTTGTCTTTGCTCAGGAAGGAGGGCTCCAGAGCAAACTAATTTATGCAGTAGCCAAATTGCTTGCTCACAACTTTAATGCCAGTAGCTCACCAAGTAGAATTTTTGCTCACAAGACTCCACAGCTTAGAGGGAGCATTGCCTGTGTCTGTTCTGGACACCTGAACCCCAGAGTCACTTCCCACCGGGAGTGGGGGGGCTACCATCTTAATATATGGCTTCTGTGAACCTGTCAGCTACCAGTCAAGTAGGAATTTAGCAGATCCATCAGTTCATCTCCAGGCCAGAAAAAGTTCTCTTGCTAATTTTTTTGTTTGACTAGGGGCTCTTAAAGGTGTAGATTTCATTAATGCTTGAGCATCAGGGGAAAAAGAGGAGAAATGACCATACTTGATCCCTTTCTCCTTTAACACATCTCTCTAATGTTACATGTTCATGTACTACAGGACACAGGTGTGTAGGACATATCCTTGGGTTGGGTCCCACAGATTTCCACACGTGCAACAGTCCTTGTGCAAATAAAAGCACTAAAATTAGTCCTCACTAAAACTAGTCCTGTGCTAAGTGATTGTATTCCACTATCATTTCCATGTGAGCAAGGCATAGCACAAAATATTTCTCCTGATATAATTTCAAAAGCAAATTAAATAAATGTCTGTTGTACATGCCATTCCTCCATATATGCATTAAAGGTAAAGAAAGAGGTTTCCTTGCTCGAAAGCCAGTCGAATCTGACTCTAGGGTTGCGGTGCTCATCTCCGTTTCAAAGCCGAAGAGCCAGCGCTGTCCGAAGATGTTTCCGTGGTCATGTGGCCAGCATGACTAAACACCAAGGCGCACGGAACGCTGTTACCTTCCCACCGAAGTGGTACCTATATATCTACTTGCAATTTCTTGCTTTCAAACTGCTAGGTTGGCAGGAGCTGGAACTAGAGACGGGAGCTCACTCCGTCATGCGGCACACTCGGGTCTTGAACTGCTGAACGACTGACCTTCCACAGCCTACAGTACAGCATCTTAACCACTTGAGCCACCGCAGCTCCTTTACATTACATTACATCAAAGATTATACAGAAATGCTACATGTTGCTGCAGCCCTTGCACTATTACTTTCACAAACAGAATGGTACTAAGTATATTTTCCTTTCTGCTCACACATAAATGAATCCAACCTTTTCTGTTAAAAAATCTTGGGAAATTTAGACATCATAATAATACTTAATAATTTACACTATCTTTATGGGTTGGATCCAGTCTAGGATTTCCATGAGAGCAAGGATTTCTACCTGTGGGACTTCTGCCTCCCTCTTCTCATGGCAGCCCAAAATGCAGCCCAGGAACAGGATTTGGGGGAACATTTCAGGTTGCCGTGGAGGGCAGAATCAGCACACTAGATTCAAACTGCTACACTGAACTGAAATAATTTCTACTATGCATATTTTGGCTGGAATCTAAAGATCTCCTAGGCTCACACAGGTGGTTTTAGCTAGATCAGGAAGATTTATTACTTTTTTGACAGCTTATTCCTGCCATATTAGAAATGGCTTTTGAAATCCCCTTCAGTTTACCAAGGGCTTACGAGGGAGGTTGTTTTTTGTTGTTGTTTTTTAATCTCTTTGCGTTCAAGGAAATAAGTTTCACAGTTCTTTGAGTCCTGGCTTTTAATTTTGAAACTGGAGGCAAAATTTTGTCCAGGCCAGTTTGCTGACAGACAGGGTTTGTGATTCTAGTGAGATCTCTATTCACTTTTATAAGCATCTCATCATCTGCCACATTTAGATCTTGGCTGCTTCCAGGGTACTCTTTGTTGGCAGTATGCATCACAGACATTGTAATGATGTGAGTACATGCCAATTTGAGTCTGGGGTTTAGTCTGACATGAGAACACTGTGTTAAATCCAGACCTTGAGTGAAGAGGGAAGATTTTCTTTATTTGGAGGAGTCATTCTCAAGCTTTATCAAAGTAAGTCTTAAGTCAACAGGATTTGAGCTTTTACATGAACAAATGTGCTGTTTTATTATTGTTGTTGTTGTTGACGCCAACTTAAATTGAGATATCTGGGAGTCAAAGTCTATTGGCACCCTGTGACATTAATCAGTAAATGCAGGAAAGGACAATTTCATGGATGTCACTCAGTGTTCCCTCTAAGCTGAGTTAGTGTGAGCTAGCTCACAGGTTTTTAGTCTCTGGCTCACAGATTTTTGTCTTAGCTCAGGAAGGAGGGCTCCAGAGCACACTGATTTATGCAGTAGCCAAATCGCTCGCTCACAACTTTAATGCCAGTAGCTCACAGAGTAGAATTTTTGCTCACAAGACTCCACAGCTTAGAGGGAACATTGAATTGTCACTCAGCTTTATTTTTCACTTTCCATATGAACACTGGGCCAGCGCCATTTTACCTCTGCATAGTTGAAAAAGCAAGCCTAGTCATAGTATTCAGTGTAAAATAAATGATAAAGAAAGCATATGCAGAAAGTTTGGCCCTAATTAATCTATACACCATTAGCCATGTGTGGCCCCCATTTGCAGATATCTAAATCTGCTGACTGGGGCCACATGAATGCTAAAGAGATTTTTCTGCAAACTTAAGGGACCCCCTAGCTCTGCAGAAAAATCCTAAATCTTAACAAAAAATATACTGGGGGGTTAAATTGCCTCCCCAATAAAAAAGCATCGTCTGCGCAGCTGGGGGTGGCCACACCCTTGCCTAGCAGTGGCAGTGGTGGATGCTTGGAGCGCCTCTTTGCCCAGCCACAGCAGCAGCAGGCACCAGGTGTGGCTTCAGGCTTGGCCGCAGCAGCGGAGCACTCCAGGAGCCACTCTGGGCCCAGCTGCCATGGCAGAGCACGCTCTGGGCTCAGAGTGGCTCCAAGGCACTATCGCTGTCACCACAAGGATAAGGTGGATGGTGGAACCTGAAGCGGCTGGCCCCAGAGCCTTTCCTGGAGTCCTCCTGGGAGGAGAAGCCTTGGAGAGGCCTGGCAACTGGGAGCAGCACAGGGCTCACCACCGTTGATGGGGGGTTGGGTTGGGTAGGAAGGCTCAATGGGCCTGGCAGCTGGAAACCACAGAAGGCTTGCTGTCATTGCTGGGTGGGGGAGAAGCCTTGGCAGGCCTAGCAGCGATGGGAGAGAAGCGATGATGGGGGGGGGGAAGAAGCCTTTGTGGGCCGTTGCTGATGAGGGGCAAGAGCCCCAAGGATAGAAGCAGTAATGGGGGTCATTCCCCCCATGCCGCAAGTTCCCACTTGTCAAAATAAATAGTAAGTGTTTAGGAGGACCAAGCGTCTACTGAGCTGTGGAGTTCAATTCAGTCACTTTTTATATTATAAACTGAGCTTACATTACTTTATTTCTGCTCTTTGAATCACTTTGCATCCAAACCTATAATCACTCAGCGGCTAGTATTTCTGAGAACTGTGATCTGGCACACAGTAGCGGTTTCTGAACTAGCATGGTTTTACTCTCATTATGCGTATACAGTCTTTATCCAAATACCATAGCTCAACAAGCCTTTAACAACTTTAACCTTTATGCTCTCAGCAGATTCAGCTGCTGTAAGAAAAAATGGCAGAGTTGACACTGAACTATAACCAGCATAGCTCAAGGTCACACACCAATTGTTCTCCAAAAATAGCGGCTTCACACTGCCAAGAGATGAAGACCGGAAAATATGGAGCCATGCCGGTCCAGAACATAGAAAGGAACAATGTCTCTTAGAGGGTCAGAGCTAATAACCTGTAAGAGTATCATCAGTGTTTCTCAGGAGAAAGACTTGATGGTTTTTCTAATCCTTGGTATTCTGCAAAAATTACTTTAGGAAATTATAAACATTAGCTTCAGTGAAACTAGTTTCTTGTAGGTAAGTAGAAAAGAGTAAGAGTCCAGATGCTGTATCTGAAGAAGTGAGCAGTGACTCACGAAAGCTCATACCCTGCCACAAATTTTGTTAGTCTTTAAGGTGCTACTGGACTATTGCTCTTTTCTACTGCTAATGACAGACCCACATGGCTACTCATCTTGATCTTGTAGTAGGTAAGGACAGACTTGTCATTTATATTTGATACTGTTCAATCTACGAGCTCAAGAGTTTCAGAACTATTCACTATCCACAATCATATACAGAGTTATGCTGGTCTAATTGGCTGAATGAATGACTTTTAGAAAGAATGGTATAACTTAGCCAAAGGTAAGTACTTTTAATTCCCATTGATTTAAATGACCACATCCCCAAAGAGGGGTCCCCCCCGACCTTGGCTTACAAACTGTAGATGGAGAGGGGTCATCCTCATTTTCAGACGTTTTCCTATCCACTGCATATGCTTTCTCAAACCTGGTTTTGGTATGATCTCTCAAGAAAGAATGCTGTCCAAGTTCATTAGCATGCCATCTGCACAGGAAGGTGTGTCTTTTAGAAGGTCCCAATCACACGGATGCTATTTTTCTTTTGTCTTTTGGTTGTGTCAAAGGTGACATCATTGTGTCAAGTCACTGGCAATCACCCCCCCCCTTTCCCCATCATTTGTCTCCCACTGCCCAGGTGAGTGGTGATGGGAAGGACTGGCAGGGGGCAGGATGGGGTGTATGAATGCTGTCCCTGAATGTTACAGTCCTATTTGCTGCTTTCTTCACAGCAGGGGGAGCCGTTTCTGGTCCTGTGTGAAAGCGGGGCTCAGCAACTTACCTGGCTGCCTCTTGCTCTGACTGAGGGCTGCTGGGAGCAGGGGGTGGGGCTTGTTGCATGTGCCCGCCCCCTGGGCTCTTAACTGCCGGAGCTCCGCTCCTGTGCGCTCCTGCAGGAAATGACCCCTGCTGATGCTATTTTTCTTTTGTCAGCCCCCAGCAGTCACTGTACTGCCTCCATGCCAGAGGGCTTTTTAAACACTGGCAATTACTATTGCACTGTATTGGAATATTGTTCTAGTGGTCTGTTTTGCCAGTTGTCATGTTTAAAAGTAAGTCTCTGGTCCTTTTCATTGTCTGCAACAAAAAAGGCTAGACTAGAGACATACCTTAAACAATGAAAGCTGGGAAGAGGAGCCAGTGGATTATGACAATAGCAATCTAACACGTAGGAAGGCCATGGGGAAAGGCAGCACCAGCAGCCAGTGGTGCAGGGATTAAAGTTGCCAGCATGAGGCAGACAACTGGCGAGAAACTGACCTGTGGGGAGGGCCTTGCCAGCAACATGATGCTGCTGCCAGAAATGCTCTAATGTTTGGCTAAAACTCTAGGGTTCAAGGATAGAGTTTTGACTGAATGTGAGAGCATCACCAGCAACATGATGATGTCACTTCTGGTTGTGCCAAAGGTGACATCATTGTGTCAGGTCACTGGCAATCAGGTCACTGGCAATCATCATTTGTCTCCCACTGCCCAGGTGAGTGGTGATGGGAAGGACTGGCAGGGGGCAGGATGGGGTGTATGAATGCTGTCCCTGAATGTTACAGTCCCATTTGCTGCTTTCTTCACAGCAGGGGGAGCCGTTTCTGGTCCTGTGTGAAAGCAGCCCTGGCCAAGAGACAGCTCACCTGCCTCCATGCTTCATCATAAGTCGCTTTTCAACCTTAGCCAGTTGTTAAAAGCAACATGCAATGAGAATGTCAGGTAAAAGTCCTCATGTATTCCTCGGGATCCTTATCTGTATTTCTGGGTCAGGGAAGGAATAAACAAACTGGTAGGGTGTGTGTAGGAGCTGTGGTGGCTCAAGTAGTTAAGATGCTGAGCTGCAGGCCGTGGAAGGTCGGTAGTTCAGCAGTTCGAGACCTGAGTTGCCGCATGACGGAGTGAGCTCCCGTCTCTAGTTCCAGCTCCTGCCAACCTAGCAGTTCAAAAGCAAGAAATTGCAAGTAGATAAATAGGTACCACTTTGGTGGGAAGGTAACAGCGTTTCAAGCACCTTGGTGTTTAGTCATGCCGGCCACATGACCACAGAAACGTCTTCGGACAGTGCTGGCTCTTCGGCTTTGAAACGGAGATGAGCACCGCAACCCTAGAGTCGGACTCGACTGGCTTTCGAGCAAGGGAACCTTTACCTTTACCTAGCGTGTGTGTGGAAGTCTCTTTGAAATGAAATGATCTCTGCAAACAGTTATTTTTAAAAAAAGTTATTTTGAACAATGCAACACAGAGAAAATAAATGAAGAAAATAAGTCCAGCAAGGTTAGTTTTCCTCCTAGTTTCTCTCAAGCAAAGCCTGTGAAGTCAGAGCTGACTTATCTCACATACCAGAATTACTGACTAGGAAAAGGACAGAAGCAAAAGTTTATTAAGTTGGGTTTGAAATCTTTGCCCTGCTAAGGCACCTCTATTTTTAGGTTAAGAGGAAGTAAGGAAGGTTTTCAATGAGCAGACCAAGATAATAACACTTACAAAACTATCTGTGGAATTCCTACATTGTACCTATGACACTATCGAATTTATTGGAAAGAGTTTATCGGGTAAATGTCAGCAGCTGTGTGCCTCTAAATGGAACATACTTCAGCTCCTGGGCAATGGCAGCGATCTGTTCCACTCTGTCCTGGTGAGCAGCCAAGTCGCTCTCAAAAGCCTCATGTTTCCTCAACAAAGCACGGATCTCTGTCAGAGAGGCAGATTCATAATCCTTCTGCTGCAGAATCTGCTCTTTGCCTGGCAGGAGGAAAGACAACCAAAAGGATTGTCATTAATAAAGCTAATTACTTTTAGCTGACTTCAAAGGTTCTTTGGAACACAGTCCAGCGTTTGACAGGATCAAGTTGGGGACCGGCATTGTGCAGTGCCAAGGCATCGCAAACAGAACCCTTTGTTTCAGTTATGGTGTCACATACAGCAGAGGCCTGCACATGCTGAACACAGTTCATCTTCCCACAAGGACCTCTACCAACCTTATGCTTGTTTATCTGCCTAGGACATTTAGTAAAAATCATTTTATATAATAAGTCAATTTGCAAAATAACAAAGAACAGTCCATTTTACTCTCAATACAACTTTACACAATTACAAGAAAAGTCCATCGTACTCAATAAGCACCCGGATATACACTTATTTCATCCCAATCTTCCTCAGAACTAATCCCATTGTATAGCCTGGTATCATAGTTTTCCTTATAGAGCCTGGGGTCCAGATTGTTGTAGAGAGCATTTTGCCAGCCACATTCAAAATTGAAGGCTTTCAGCCAGAAGAAAATAGGACTGGAGCGATGGTACTACTATAAATATTCTTACAGTGTTTCATGGAGAGCATTTCAGCCAGCAGAATATAGGAGGCCTGTGCACCTAATTAAAAAGATAAGACTGGCTTGCTCCTAATACCAACACTGAAATGGAACCTCAAGATAAAGTGCTTATTGAGTATGAGGGACTTTCCTTGTAATTGTGTAAAGTTGTATTGAGAGTAAGATGAACTGTTCCTTGTTATTTTGCAAAGTTGACTTATTATATAAAATGATTTTTACTAAATGTCCTAGTCATTCGTGGCACAGTGTTTGTTGTATTTTCCACATGGATACCTGTGACCCCCTCTTGGTTTTTTCTGTTCATCTGCCTAACCAAAACAAAGAAATGCCATTGTAACTGGGGGAAAAAAATGTAACAGTTCACAGTGTATTATATGACAAAGCCAAAAGCTACATACAAGTGTACAGGAACCTTGAGGATTCTAGAATTTATGATTTATTGAATAGTTTAAGAAGCTATTCAACTAAAGATCTTATGCAGGACATTCATTGAAGAAACTGAAGAAATCTAAAAATGAAACAGGACCTTACCTAGATTCCTGTTTTTGGTCTGTATGCAAGTCTTCTGCTCTATATGAAAGATTTGTTGTATTCTGCATTTTATGCAAGACTCACTTGTTGAATTTTGATCTGCTCTGCATGCATGACATTTCATATTCTGTTCAGTATGTTTGTTCTACATGCAAGATTTTTAAAAATCTCCAATTTAAAATCTTAAAATTTAAAAATTTTAAGCCGGCTTTACTATAGAGTTTTGCCCTTAAACCAGAGCGACCCCATGCAATGTCCCAGTTGTGATGATGTCACTTCTGGGTAATGTCATCCTGTCAGGGATGTCCCGGAACACCACCCCAAAATCCCCCCACCGAAGTGATGAGAGGACCTGGAAACCCTAGGCCCCACTTTTCTCCCCAATGGGAACCCGAAGCAGCTTACATTTGGCATTTTCCCCTCCTCTATTTTATCCCCACAACAACCCTGTGAGAGAGGTTAGGCTTAGAGAAAAAATGACTTGCTGAAGGTCAACCAAGAAGCTTCCATGGCAGAGTGGGGATCCAAACCTTCTAGATTCTACTCTGACACGTTCAGCCTCTATAGATTGCTGTTAGATGTATGCTTCAGGACTGGGGAGGGAGAACACACATCCTGAAAGAAAATAAGAGGGAACTGCTACAAGAGAAGGGGTATCCCTGCTAGTTTATTTTCCCTCTCATTTTAAATAGATACATGAATACACTTTTGTATTTTTCAGAGTTTTTTAAAAAAAGACTCAAAGAGAAACAGGCACAGGGATAATGTATTGCTTGTCACAAGTGATGCCATGTTGATCACTAACTCAGAGAAACTCATGATATATGTACAACTAAAGTGTGTATATAGCATTGTAACATACTAGGAAAATCCTGTTGTGATCCCAGCTTATTTTTCATCGCTCTGTGTGTATGCAACTCTGAGCGTTGGCTCACATTGGGGAATTAAGCTGATTGCAACAGTGCATATGCAGTTTTTCAGCTGACTATGAACCCTGCTTTTGGGTCACTGATTGTAGTACTCCTTTTCCCCTCTTTTTCCACCCAACAGAAAGTTTGCATCTCATTCAAGAGTTACAAATCTTGTCTGCTCCATTGGGAAAGAAGTGTCGTACTGTTCTTCTCCCCAGTCAAAATCCCACCCTTGCTCCTTCACTGATTAGAGCTTCCTTTGTTTTTTAAAAAACAGTTTAAGCTGAATTTATGTCACGGTCCTTATACACCCCTTTGCCATCTCTGCAACCATGAAACAAATTTGTCTTAGCTGAAGCAAAACCTGGCTTTTTCATGATGTCCTTTCATAACATATTTCCCCCTTCCCTTGGTGATTTTTTGCAAACAAAAATGCTAAACTTCTAAGCATTGCCCCCACCATTACATGATTTGTTTTGGTTAATAATATTTCATTTCAAAACCATCTTTCAGACAATGTGCATCTAATCTTTCGAGTTGCAGAGCAAGTTCTCTGGCCAAGCCACCCAAGCAACTGCTGTGAGGGCAAAATGAGGGGGACTCAGCTTACTCCTGGACATCAGAGGTGTGGGAAAGGATGTCTGTCATCCCCGAGACCTGGTTGGCAGCAGCACAGGAAAAGACAATGGAGGGGGAAAAAAATACCCTGAACCAGCCCTGTTGGGAGGGAATGCTCATTTTGTTGTCTTTTTTTGTTATCCGGAAAGCTTAAAGAACACCATGACTATTTCTCCACAGCAGAGCTATATCCCCTTCTGTTACAAAAGAATGAAATTTTATATGAAAATAGGCTTTTGGAAATAGCATGAAAACGTTACAGTATGCTTGGGGCACAATTTACTTAGGAATTTTAAATTCTGCTTCTCCAGAGTCTTGTTCAAGGTGACTTACAAGTAAAAAAACATAAAATTAATCATGAATTACAATAGAAGAATAAATCAAGCTATTAAGAACAAGCTAGGGCCTAAAGACAGCATAAAACAACCACTGAGTTACCAAAAATGTCCATAAAACAGTCCTTTGATCGATTGCCCTTAGCTTACCGTATGACCACGTGTCATGAGCATCTGCCTTTTGCCTAAATTTTGCAGCCAAATGTTCAAGTCGCTCAAGCCTTCGTATTTCATTCAGCAGCCATTCCTCATAACCCTTTTCTGCTTGTTCAAGCCTTTGCCAAGCACTGGCAATATCCTACAGAAAGTGTGGAAATGAACAGCCTTAAGTCACATATATCTCAAAAAAGATTTCTGGTGTTGCTCATCTTCTGTGCATAGGATCTCTCTTTCACTTCCTTTTATTTTCTCCCTCACTTCTGAAATTTAGAAGATAAACTCCTTCAGACAATGCGTATCAGATATAAATAGCAAGAGATGTTCAGACTGGGCAGAAGTATTGGGATGTAAGGAAAAGGGAGACATCCTTGCAATTGTGAAGAAAACTGAGCAAGCAAAATGAATTTGCACAATGTAAAAGCATGGAGAATAGCACATGTGGAGATATATTTGGTGTAGATCCTCATTCACAAAGGAAATCACTCATATCTTGTAACATAAGGAAGTTTCTACATAAATGTTTGAGCATGAATTAGGAACTATATGGCCATCATCACTGGAAAACTGTGAGATCATTAGTAAATGTCTCTGTAGCCATGGCATTACAAACATGCTTTCCTTGATCCTTGCACTTTTTTTTTTACAGGTGATGATATTTTAAACATGGAAGATGAATACAGATGTATATAACTGCATATAGTCCACTTAAAAAAATTTTCTATAGGTAAAATATCTGCCTGAAGCAGAAGGGAGATGCAACACTGAGAGATGAGTGTAAGGTATGTTTCAAGGCTAGATTGATTCTGAGGGTCAAGAAATCACCACCACTTAAGATTACGCGTTTCCCCCTTCGTTCTACTTAAAACTCAGAATAATTATGCACTTTCCCAAGCTTAATGAAATAGTTTAGAACTGAGGGTGAAGATTTGTAAAACCCTTTACTTACTGAAACCATCTTGCCCTCTGATGGCATGAAAGCTGGCCTGTTGCTGATCCTTAATTTGGTCTGCAATGTATTGAAATTGATCTCCAGCTGGCATTTCTCTTGGACCTTGGGTGGCTTGTGCTTGCGACGATAATCTCGGAAGTCTTCTAACTTCTTCTGCATAGCCACCATTGTCTTCTCTGGAGTCCTGTTTTCCAACCAAGGAGTTGTGCGACGAATCCATTCTAAAAGCTGTTTTGCACACACATAATATCGTAAAGGAACAAATGCAAAAACTAAGATAACAGAAAGAAAGTATACCCACTGAATGATCCGCTTACTTTATATACACCAGGGTGGCTTTTGTTTCTTTACATTTTTACAGCCAACATGAACAATATTTTACATCTAGAGAGAACAAAATCCTGTACTCTGTAGCTCATGAAATAAGTACTCCCTGGAACCAAGAGACAAAGACGCTTCCTTGGGTGATTTTTGTGAGGAATGATACATATAAGAAAAGATGTGAACAGGTGGTCACTTAGGCTGTGATCACACATACGGAATAATCCACTTTCAATCCACTTTCAATGCACTTTTGAATTGGATTTTCAGGTGAGCCAGCTCTGGGCTAAACACTGTCTTGTCATTTGGATCCAGAGCAGCATTATCTGGCACCACAATTGTCTCCTTGTGCACTTTAGGTCAATCAACATGATAGTGGTTGGCCAATGGGAAAACCATGATGGTGCAGATTGGGGTGAAGAAGCCCCGGTGACATATAGCCAGTGGCAACAGTGGCTGCTGCAGCTTAATAAGAAACCTCCTTCCCTTAGGAGACTGAGAACTCTGTCTTGTGCCATGCAAACTAGAAGGCAAAGACCATGGAAAGGATAGAGGGTGGAAGTCAAAGGATGGGGAGGTAAACCAAACACAATGCTGCTAGTCAGGCACAATACAATCAAAAAGATTAAGTTGCACAGAAAGTGCAGCTAGGAAACAGGGAGGTAGATGAGAGGCCAGGGTGGTGCTCCCTGGCGAGGTCCAAGAAGGCCTGGCCCAGGCTCTTCCAGGAGCATCAACAAGAGTAGCCACCGTGTGCTTCTCAATGATTCTGGGCTGGAAAGTTGTAACTTTTCTGTTTTGTTTCTGCCTCAGTTAGGTCTAGAAATGTGTTCAATAAAGAAATTAAATAAATTGCTCTTTCAAAATAACCATTATTAATTATCAGAACAATAACTTCAGAGTGGTATCAGGATTCCTTTACCTCACTTGCTAGTCTTTCATACTCTTCCATCATTTTTTCATTTTCTTGGTTCACAGCAAGTACCTTACAAATCCGATTAGCAGCAGTTTCTGCCTGCAAAACAAAGAATGCAAATGAGTGTATGACATTACAGAGAAATACACAAAACAATCAAGTTTGGCATTATGCAGTGAAACCCAACATGGCAGCCATGGAGTGCCATGGTGCCCAGCAAATGTGTTTCATCGCACTCACGTGCTCTGTCCATAAAAGAAAGAGCCAATCCTGCCTTTCCTAGAATTCTCTAGGGCAGGCACTGCTTCAGGAGACCCCAAGAAGCAACACTTGTAGGGCTGCAGGAAGTGCACATTTGGAAATAGCTCTTGCCATCATAAGAAGCTGTTTCACTTGGAACTAGGGATGTGCATTAGGATATTTCTGGCCCAAATATGTATCTGAAAAATACCTTATCAGTATTTTCTAGATATATGTGGATTTTCTGGGATACCAGGAAATGGGTCCCAAAAAATCCCAGAATATTGGGAGCCAGCATTTTAAGGTTTCTGGGACTGCTTTTGTTTAATTTTACTGTGTGTCTGTGTCTTTGTCTTGCCAGGGCTTGCTGTTTGCCCTGGAGAAAGCTTGAAATTTCCCCTCATAGAAAACAATGGAAGATAGCTGGAGGCACCTTGTTTTGGGGCCCAGTGAATTGGACCTCTTGAGAATTTGAGTTATTTAATGGACAGTCACTCGTAGCTCTGCTGCAGTTTTGATGCTATTAGTTTAAAAAACAGCCCATCCAGCCCCCAGAAAGACTCCCCATAGACAATAATGGAGCCAAATGGTATCGGAATCCCTGCAAAAATTTGGATCAGAACACTAAATCAGTATTTGGAACCCGAATAACTGGCAATACTGATACTTTTCAGCTCCCTGATATCCAGATCTGAAAAATCCTGATTTTTTTCATGGTGCACATCCCTACTTGGAACCTTCCAACAGTTTGTAATCACTACCAAGGTAGCCATTTTGTGTCCATGTCCCATGGCAGTCATTTTCTGATGGTGCCCATCCACTACCCTGCCTTAAAATTCCGCTCACAGGCTCGACAAGGTTGGGAACAAATGATGTAATGGCTCAAATGTTGGAATGGGATAGAGAAGATCAGAGTTCAAATTCCCACTCAACCATGAGGCTTGTTTAGTGACCTTGGGCAAGTCATCCTTTTGGCCCTACCACCCTCACGGAGTTTTTATGAGGATAAACTGGAATATGGGAGAGCCATGTGTGCTGCCTTGAGCTCCTTGGAGATAGAGTGAAATAGAAACTGTACAGAAAACTAGAATGAACATCCAGTGGCTGCCACAACATAAAACAATAGGCATGTCCATTGAAGGGTTTTTTTCCCCCCTTTCAAGTTCAGGCACACTGATTCAGCCCACCATTCCTGTCAAAGCAACATAGCACCTGTTCACGTTCTACAGGAAGCCTCTACTGGTAAACATCCTGGTGGGGAATTTCGTGTGTGGAGTGACTGCACATTGCTCACTGCTCCATGGTATCTTGTTTCAGGTATTGTTTTCTTAATTTCCAGTTAGGGCAGAAGAGGTCGGATTCCATGGATCCATTCCACCAACAGAGGCACTGTCTACTGTCACAAGACTTCCCCTGACACAAAGGCTGTCTTTTGCATCACAGGAAGCTTCCTTGTACTGGGGAAAGCACTGCTGTTAGGGGAGTGGATCCACCTGTCTCTGTGTAAGCTTTATTCAAATTAATGTGAACTACACAAGAACGTTACTGTGTTCTTTCAGTGAGACTTGCACAGGAGAACTTCCTAATGGATTATGCCCTACAGCACCCAACCAGGAGAGCAGAAGGCTGACGTACCTCACATAAGAATTTTTACTACTTAAAGTACTAGAATAATATTTACACTAATACATCCTTCCCCCAACTGCATTTAATTTGAATCATTGCTCAGGTTGTAAGCCACCTTAGGTATTACAATATTGTTATAATTAGATAATGCTTGTGGGTGCCAGAATTCTAAAATTGGCCCCTTTAGTGTTAGGCCGAAAAAACTGCAACTCGGAAGACACTGGCTGGGTTCATTGGCTGCTTTGTGCAGTCCCGGCCAGCGTTCCAAGGTCATTTACATATGGAAGCTGATTGGACTACACTCCATTCCACACCTCAAACTCCCCCCCCCCAAGGCAGTTGGAATTTTCAGTTGGGAGAGGAGAATGATGTCAGCTGCTCCCTAGGCAGAGGCTGTGTGTGTGTGTGTGGTGACGTCACTTCGTGTGACGTCCTGGCGGCGCGCGCGCATACAGACACGGCTCCTGGACCAGCAGGAAGAACCCCAGCCGGTAGGAAAATTTTTTTTGGCAACCCTACTTTTGAGAGAACTTTAGAGAGAACTGTTATGGAAAATATTTTGGACCACTTCATATGACCATGCTGTATTTATTTTCTTCATTTGTTTGCATGTTCAAGCACAAATATACTCTGCTGTGGACACCAAAGCCATTTCTGTAGCCATAGCAACCTGGAAAGGGGAACCACTGTCATTTAGAACACTTCCCAAAGACTGCTTCT
Organism: Gekko japonicus; assembly: GCF_001447785.1. Classification (NCBI taxonomy): domain Eukaryota; kingdom Metazoa; phylum Chordata; class Lepidosauria; order Squamata; family Gekkonidae; genus Gekko; species Gekko japonicus. The sequence continues at coordinate 334,972 of NW_015160879.1, forward strand.
CCACAACAATAGAAGCAACATATAAGGTGTGAGGGACAACATCTCAAGAAAGAGGTATTATTTAGTAAGTTAGTGTTGATCACAGTATTGACATTATCACTGCTGGTTTTAAAGCATTGTGCAGTGATCCATTTAGGCTAGCACATGTAGCAATACGGTCTCCATCTGGATTTCAGGTGTCAGGTGATCTGAATCCTGATGGAACCACATGCCCACCACTCACAAAAGCCTCTATCAGAAAGTATCCTTACTGGAGTAGCCTTTTTGGAATGTTCACTTTGGCTGCAGTTCATAAATAACACACACTGGAATCCCATAAAATAACTACAGTACACACTTAGATTTAGTTAAGAGATGAGCAACAAAACAAATATGAGCCTCGGTAAATATGTTGAAATTAACTTAAGATCCCAATTTAGTAATCTTGTGATGCCAGCCATCAACGCTAAAAAAAAATCAAGGACAAAATCTCCTTTTGAATTAATTTGGGGGAAAACCCTGCATCAGTTATACACCCATGTATAGATCTATGATGCAGCCTCACTTGGCTGTATCTTAAAAAAAAAAAAGATTTTGCAGCTCTGGAAAAAGTTCAGAGGAGGTCAACCAAGATGATTAGAGGGTTGGGGCACTTTTCCTATTAGGAAAGGTGGAAAAGTCTGGGACTTTTCAGTTTAGAAAAGAGATGGTCCATAAAATTATGCATGGGATGGAAAAAAAATGTCACAGAGAGTTTTTTTCTCCCTTTCCTGTAATACTAGAACTCAGTGGCACCCAATGAAGTTGATGGGCAGTCAATTCGGGATGAACAAAAGGAATTATTCTTTACTCAGTGAGTGATTAAATTGTGGAATTCACTGCCAGTGGATGCAATGATGGCCATGAGTCCCTACATGTGTGCATTCAGCATAAACCAAGCCACCCTCTCCCCCAAAATGCCTTACCATTATTTTTTGGGTATTTTTCGGGGCTTCATTTCAGCTATCCGAAATGACCTAGCCCCAAAAATCCTGAGAATATTAGGGATTTTTGGGGCCGCTGGATAGCCAAACTTAAAGGACATTTAAAGGGAAATTTGGTGCCTCTATCTCAAAAAACAGTGCCCCCAGGGCCCCAGATACCCCCAGTTTGATTTTTCATTATAGCTGCTTTCCCAAATATTTACCAAATCCAAATATCATATTAGTATTGGGATTCGTGAATACTGGTAAATACCAATATTTTGGGGGTTCAATATACCTGAACCCAAAAAGTACTGGGAATTTTTTGCACACCCCTAGCCATGAACATAGAAGGGGAATAGAGAGATTCATGTAGGAAAGGTCCATCAATGGCTCCTAGCTATGGTGACTAATATGGAGGGAACCTCCATATTCAAAGGCAGTAAACCTCTGAATCCCAGTGCCAAGAGGCAACATCAGGGGAAGGCCGTGGCCACTATGCCCTGTTTGTTGGCCTTCCGTGGCAACTGGTAGGCCACTGTGTGGAATAGGATGCTGGACCAGATGGCTTGAATCAACAGGGCTCTTTTTATGTTATTATGTATCCATTTGTAACTGAAGGCTGATAACCCACCTGATATTCTGCTCCTGTGCTGGGGCGAAAACCCAGTATGCTATTATCTTCTGGTTGCTACAGAAGTCCTACTGGGAAAGCCAACATTTTAAATTTATTATGCCAATTATGGAAAGGGTATTAAAAAAACTTCTTTGCCTTGGGAAAAGGGATGCATAGCAGCTGACAGAATGGAATCATAAGAGCAAAGAGATAATGTGGTACAAGCTAATTACATACCTAGCTCAGTATAATGAGAAAGTAGCTAGCACCAGATGCTTCAGAGTCACTCTTCACTGGGCAGGGCAATTATCTATTGACCCACCTTCACTCCCAGCAACATTCAGAAACATTCTACCTCCATCCTTGATCCCTAGGCTAACAGGCATTTCTATATCTCTTGATGGTTCAGATGTAGAACAGTAACAGTACTAATTTTGTTCTGTTAAAAGCTGGGTGTTTGTTTTTTTAAAAAAGTAAAAGACTTGCAGGAAAGAAGATAGTGAAGATCATTAGCAACTATGACACTCCAGTATGTTTGATAAATTACTCATTGTTTTTTGGTTTTCATCTCTGTCAATGGCAGTGTAGATGACATATTGTCTCCTGATGTTGTGGGTTTTCAAAAAAGATGGTGCTAACTCAAGGTAACTCTAATTACGGTACCATCTGGAAACCATCTGAATCCTCATCAAATGAAAAACAAAATATAATGATGGAATAAAAAGAAAAAATAGGTCTGCAACAAATTTTGATCATAACATTTTTCAGCGTTAGAGAAGTAAAGGTGTGTGTAGGGGGGTTTCGTGACTTCCTGTTTATCTTCCCATTTTTTTGCACCCCCCCCCCAGACTTGGTGCCTTTAAAAAAAAAACAGGCTCTTCTTTTTCAGATCAATCATGGCCAATCAGGAATCATACAGGTGACTTACTGAAACTGTATCCTCGTTAAGCCATTTGGATTTGGCTATACGATGGATGAATCACAAGCCAGAATTAAGATTGCTGGGGAAAACATCAACAACCTCAGATATGCAGACGATACCACTCTAATAGCAGAAAGTGAAGAGGACCTAAAGAGCCTTTTGCTGAGGGTCAAAGAGGAGAGTGCAAAGTTGGCTTGAAACAACATTAAAAAAAACTAAGATAATGGCATCTGGCCCCATCACTCCTTGGCAAATAGAAGGGGAAGTCGTGGAAGTAGTGACAGACTTCACATTCCTGGGATCCAAGATCACTGAAGAGGGTGACTGCAGTCATGAAATTAAAAGACACCTGCTCCTTGGGAAGAAAGCAATGGCAAACCTAGACAGCATAATAAAAAGTAGAGACATCACCCTGCCAACTAAAGTCCGTATGGTCAAAGCAATGGTATTCCCAATAGTAATGTATGGCTGCGAGAGTTGGACCATAAGAAAGGCCAGGCGCCGAAGAATAGATGCTTTTGAATTATGGTGCTGGAGAAGACTCTTGAGAGTCCCTTGAACTGCAAGCAGATCAAATCAGTCAATCCTAAAGGAAATCAACCCTGACTGTTCCCTGGAAGGCCAGATAATGAAACTGAAGCTCAAATACTTTGGCCACCAAATGAGAAGGGAGCACTCACTGGAAAAGACCCTGATGCTGGGAAAGATTGAAGGTAACAGAAGAAGGGGACAGCAAAGGATGAGATGGTTAGACAGTGTTATCGAGGCAACGAACATGAAATTAAGCAAACTCCAGAGGATGACGGAAGACAGGAAGGCCTGGCGTGATGTTGTCCATGGGGTTGCGAAGAGTCGGACTCAACTGTGCAACTGAACAACAACAAGCATACGATGACAGCACAAAGCCAAAGAATAAGAACAGGAACTGCTGTTTTCATTATAAAGAAGTTCCAATGCCCTCTTGCTGTGGATTTTATCTTTAAAACATTGCTTAGGACACAGTAGGTCTGCGGGTTTGCTTTTAGGTGTTTGTGTAAATCTGCTAAAATGAGTTTTTTCACTGTTTTAGCTATATGATGGTTCCCCACTTTCTGGGTTTTTTTACTTAGCTGAGTGGCTCCTTTTTCTTCTTTGATTCTCTGTCTGTCCCCCCCAGATATTTAAACATACATAGATATATTCTGACCCAGCTTAGGATGCCAAGGAGCCGGAAAATCCTTTGCTGGTATATGTCTGATTATAGCACATGACAGTCTGATATTGACACACAACACTTAAACTGTTTCATTTCACTTTTACAGAGAAAGGGTCATGTCAGATGGTCAGGAATGTTTCAGTTTTAAACTTGGCAGGTGAAAAGGCCACAGGAATGAGGGAAACTTCACATAGCTATATATAACAGATAGTTTGTCACAAAAGTATAGCTGTTTTGTTCTATAAAGTGGTGTTTATTAATGTTGAGAAAGAGGTCACTTGGCTGTCATTCCTTAGATAAACAGTATAAGCTTATACTGACTTCATAAATCGCATAAGTTTATACTGAGCTTGCTTTGGCGGGGAGGGCAGGGTATAAATCCAATAAATAAATAAATAAATAAATAAATAAATGTTTCACAAAATTACTAAAGTGTGTGGAAGCAGGAACATATATACAGGTTCCAATTTTCCTTCTCTAACACTTGATAGGGATCACCCCCCTTTTCTAGGAACTATTTCCTTCAGGCAAGGACTACCAGTTTAACTGACCTATTTCAGGATCCTCCATGATCCTTCACTCTCCTTTTCACTATGGGAGCATCCCTAGAACACACCTAACACAACTCTGTTTCTGAAACTGGGACACAAGTTGTGTTTCAGGGTAGCTTTTCTGCTATTATTGTGTTTCTTACTTATGAATCCCCTGATCAGCTTCAGGGGAACCACATCATCCCCTAGGAAACAGTTTGAAAAGCACTGCCTTAAATTACCTATGCAACTCAAGGGGGCAATGTAGCGATATTTAGACTCTGCTTTTTGAACACAAAGTGGAATACAACATCATTTTTCCATTTTTATTTTATCCTCAAACCCACAACCCTGTGAGGTAGGTTAGGCTGACAGAGTGCTGGTCCATAGTCACCCAGCAACCTGGCAGACTATGGAATCAAACTTGCATCTCCAGATCCTAATCTGATGCTCTAAACACTACAATTATACCTCACCGACCTTCCTGTAGTCTAATCACTGAAGAGCAGTTAGCAGACAATTTTGCTGCCTTCCATTTTAAAAGGAAATAATATTGTGATTGTGGTGAGAAAATGGCAATTGCTTCTGTAAAACATTAAAATTACATGCAATTGTATTTGACAAAAAAAAAAATAGAGATGACCAAGGTGCAAATAATAGTATGAAGGTGAAAAGCAGATTCTGTTTTTACGGGGGGGGGAAAGGCAATCTCACCCAGCATATATTTGTGTTAATTAAAGACTAAAGATCCTTTAGGGAAAGTGAAACAAGAAACAATAATGAAATGAACGAACAGAACAAAACAGCAACCCAAAGGGGACAGAAGATGAATACCTGCTCTGCTCCAGCAAAAGCATGATAGAAGCAGGAAACATAAGTCATGATAGCTCTCTCATCAGGTTTGGGAGTATTCACAATATCTACAAGAGAAGGAGAAATAAAACAAATGCAAGGAGCGGGAAAACATGGGGAGGCAAGAAAAGCATAAGATAACTGTCATCCTGCTCTCTTTTCTCTATGCAAGACAGGTGTTTGCCTGCAGCACCACACACCAGGCTTTGCAAAGCCGAAATTAATCATCTGCTACATTTATACGTGCTGGCTGAAAAGACAAAATATTGAATTCAAAGTGAGATTCTGCGGGGGGGGGGGATATTTCCTCTGCTATTATGAATAACATTTGCAAAGGAAATAATGCATATAATTATTTTGCACTGCAGCATTCCCTAAGTTCAATCAGTCTACTTTTTAGCTACACAGAAAAGATTGCTTGCATGGGTAATATTTGCATGACTGGATGGTTGTGTTCCAAGTTAAAATGTATGATTTCTGTGAAAACAAAGGCAAGGTAATACATGGATATAATTTTCACTAATGCTCACAGGAGAAATGTAATGTTAACTTTCTAGTATACACAGGGCTTTTTTGGTAGAAAAAGCCTAGCAGGAACTCATTAGCATAATAGGCCATACCCAACAGCAGAAACTCATTAGTATATTAGGCCACACCTCCATGTCTTCCCTTGGCTTGCCCAGGCAAGCCGACCCTTGGACAAGCCGGGGAAGGCACGGGGAGGCATTTAAATGCCTCCCCGATCCTTCCAGGGGACCCTCTGCCCCCCCCGCCTCAGAGTTGCCGGGGGGGCGCTCTCCAGGCCTTTGCTCTGTAGCTACGCACGCAGAGGTTTTGGCTGTAGTGGGTGTGGCCAACTCAGAAGCCAGCCAGAACTCCGTTCCTGTGCGTTCCTGCCCAAAAATAGCCCTGAGTATACACATCCAGATTCAATCCCCGGTGGCTCCAATGAATTTTGGTTTTAGATCACATAATTCCTCCTATGCAGTAGTATAAACACAGGCAGCAATTTTTGGGAAAAAATCAGACCTTTTGTTTATGTTATGAAACGATACAGAATAGTGAAAGAGGGTGATCTGTTTGTAGAACAAATTACTGGAAAATTTCAAATCGTGTTAGAGAGGGAGAAATCAAAGGAGGATAATAGCTACTGAAAATAAACAGAAGACAACACCCCTCCTCCACAATGGTAACAGAAATACAAGTCATGGGGGAAGTGGGATATTAGCAGTGAGGGTTGCCAACCTCCAGGTGACACCTGGAAAGATCCCAGAATTACAACTAATTTCCAGACAACAGATATCAGTTCCTCTGGAGAAAATGGCTGCTCTGGAGGGTGGGATCTACGGCATTATACCCTGCTGATGATGTCCCTCACCTTTGAAACCCTGTCCCCCCTTAAATCTCCAGGAATTTCCCAACCCAGGGTTGGCAGCCATAGCAGTAGGCCTCAACCCTGACCTCTGTCCTTTAGTTGAATGTCAGCATTAAAGTTGTGAACTCTGGGTTGGGAAATCTGTGAAGATCTGGAAATGGAGCCTGGGGAGGCCAGAGTTTGGGGAGGGGGGGGACCTCAGCAGGGTCTAATGCCATGGAGTCTACCCTCTAAAGCAATCGTTTTCTCCAGTGCAGCTGATCTCCATAACCTGGAGATTAGTTGTAACAAGTGGAGACCTGTGATACTTGTGGGAGGATTCCTCTCCCCATCTCTGATGATTCCCCTTAAAGTTTGGGGGGTGGGAGACTTGTGGGGGGAATCTCATCTCCCCTCCATAGCTGTTCCAGGCCCCACCACCCACCTTCAGCTGGCAGCAACTGTGCCCGGGAGTCGGTCTGAGTTCAGAGTGATTCCCAGTGTCTTCTGCCACTGTGGCTAGGCCAGAGCCTCTCCCAGAGTCCTATGAAGTGATCTGCCATGATGCCTGGGCCCAGGGCAGCTCCCAGAATGCTCTGCCATGGTACCTGGGCCCAGAACCTCTCCTGGTGTCTGCTGCCACTGCAGCCAGACACGGAGCTGTTCCCAGCATCCATCACCACCACTGCCAGGCAAGGGGCTAATCCGCCACTGCCAGCTTGAAGTGGTTCCCTGCACCACCACCAGCTGAACTGGTAAGTGTGTTCTCCCCACAAGCACAGAGAACACTACTTTACTCTTCAGGGGATTTAAACCTCCTTGTGTATTTTTTTAAATTTTCAGATTCTTCTGCAAACATGGGGAGTTGCCCCAAGTTTGCTGAAAAATCTGTTTAGCCTCTGTGTAGCGTCCATCCATGGATTTAGCTATCTGCAGATGAAGGGCACATGTAGCTAACAGTATATAGATTCCAGGAGATCTCCAGGTCCTACCCTGAGGTTGGCAACTCTGGTCTGTATCACCATAAACTCTATGGTAAAACTGTTGGTTTTTTTTCCTGGAAGTGATGTCAATTCTTTTTAGGAATCTCTGAAAACTCTATAGTTTCCCCATAGCATTTGCCATGGTAATTCCTAGAGGAGCATGATGTCACTTCTGGTTTTTTTCCCCTGGAAGTGACATCGTGCCATTGTCTTGAGTGCCTTTTTATCAATTATTTTTCTCCTGCTACTGCTCAGAGCAGCAGCGGGAAACAAGAGCTGGAGCTGGCAACCCTATTAACACTAGTACAAACACTATGAACCAGCCATTCTTAAATTCACCCTACTACACACTGTAGTACAGATAAGCCTCTGGCTACAGGCACAATTAAGTAGAACATCTTAGAGCTGTTCCAGAGATGAAAGACAATTTGTCTTAAATGAAGAATTACCTATGGCACATTTAATTTTTCATTATGATCCTGAAACATTTACAGTAGTCACTTTTTTACTTAGGTGCTTTCTGGTGGCTAAATTTGCAAGCCACATTGTTTGTGTAAGTATTACAGGCCTCAGGTTTGCTGATATCACAGACATGTGACTAAAAAAAACTCCCCTGTCTGGAAACGCCTTTCCTTTTTAAAATTATCTCCTGCAATTATTCCATGATATTTGGTTGCCTCCTTTGTTTTCCAGATCTAATTGAAACTCTTTTCATGTTTCTCTGCCCCCAGCAAAACAACATTTCTGAAGAGAACACTTCATGATGCTTTTTTTCTCCTACAAGCCTGAAATCAGGCATAATGAGGATAACAAGAAGCAGGCATTTGTAAAAGGGCCCTGGAGATTTTAAAAGCAATTACAAGAATACTCATTAAATTATCATACAGTGCCTTCCACAATGGATGCTCATTCTTTGACAATCCTTAGAAATTCCCATTGTAGAAATAGGAAAACGCGATAAAAGAATCTTTTCATAGACATGAATTATCTCTGTATGAAACATCTTACTAGCAGAGGAGGGAGTACGTATTAATTATTTGTATAGATGTTAATCTCAGCAGCCTGTATTCAGTGCCGTTACTAATATACTTTAAATACAGCTATTAACTATTGTACGTCTGTGCCAATTCTAGTTGGGTGGGGCAAAACTACCACCATTGCATGAGCTCCAGAAGTTTCCCCACTGAAAATGGCCAACTTCATGAGCTAATTAGGCTCTGTCTGACTCCTTGGGCCAAAACCCAAGCTGACCTTGCTTTAAAATGATCAGAATAAAAATATAGCAAGGAGAAGGATTTAATGCCACTAAAGCAAAAAGGTGCCTATTGGATGTGTCTCGTTCAGGAAGTTCTAGATGATGTGCTAGGGCATGCTAATGTTCCATTAGAGAACAGCTAATGTACTCACGAGTAACATCCAAAGGTGAGACGTCTATATGCATCTCTGTATTTCTCAATGTTCTCCTTCCACTTGATCTCCTTAGGTGATTTCTACTGCATATTTGCATTGCATAGCATTCATTTATTCAGTTACCACAGATGTAAATATTCAGCAGAATAATTTGCCCTCAGAGGAGTGTGCATCTTATGTCTCTGCATGAGTTACCACTAGGATTGCCATGGCCTCCCTGGCCACTGGTGGTGGCAGGGGTGGGGCTTCTTATCAGTAGGAATATCTGGATCATTAACAGAGGGGATGTGCTTCTCTGACTTCTATGCTCTAAAAAGAAACATTCTAACGTATAAAAGTGAAGCGTACCTCTGATTTTTAACTCAGATAAAAAATTGTTCCTCTCAGGTATTAGACATTTTGAAAGCCTTATTCTAGTTCCTGTGGTTAGGAGACTGAACAGAACAACCCCATCCTTCCTGTTTCTCCCTAGTGCTACCTCCCTTAGCATGCAGGAAGACTTGAGGAAAACAAAATCTGCATCTGGCATTCGCTCCACATTTTATCAGCACTCAACCTGGTTCCCCCTTGCCTCGGAATATGTTTTCATTGCATTGCCTCGGATCCTGGTTTCTGCATTGACTAGTGTCAGCTTACCATCTATTTTGTTTTCAACACTCACTCCTGCATTGGTATGCAGATTTTCCTGTGTCAGCACTTGACTCAGCGGTCATTAGCTGCCTGAGCCAAGTAATTCATGGCGAGGTGATAAATACAGAGGGGGAAATAGGGGCAGGGAACTGACTGAGATCAATGAAGCCGCCTCAAGTTGTCTGTGTATTGTTACCTTCTAACTGGAAGTGGAAGAAGGAAAAGGTGCCACTCAAAACCACATTCAGATACCCCGGGGCAACGCTGTACTGACTGTGAAGTCACCCATGAACAGCCATAAATCTATGCAGAACGTATCCTAAAACCCAATGAACAAAGAAAGTGAAAGCGGCATGCAGTATGGAGGGAGATTAACCTCCTGGTGTGGCTATGGAAAAACTGTGAAGAAACAGATGGGTGCAGAATCGGCCACTGTTTGGGTGAAGCCAAGAAAAGGGCAGCCCTAGTGGTCAGCCCTGTGTATCAATTGTTAGTGGAAAGGCTCACCTTTGCAGCTCCTGAGCAGTCGCCACACACATTCAAGTTTCCCTTGCAGGAGGCTGATGACATGTGAAGTGGATGCGTAGGGCAACTACTCACGGCCAGCAACATGGACCTTATTTAAATTCAAATATACATTTGGCATCCTCCAGTACAGAGCAACTATCAGGTGAAACACTGTTTGGTTTGGAAAAGATCCCTCTGACATGAAGTGTGTGTGTGTGTGTGTGTGTGTTTGTGGCAGGGAGGGGAGATGCTGATAATCTGCCCTCTGTTCAGCTTCCTGCTTATTAAAAGTAACTCCCACCTTCTGCATCTAACATCTTTGGGATATCCAAATGTTTTTCAGCAATATCCATGGCAAGGTTTATATTTCCCAGTGGGTCATCCTGCAGAAAAAGAACAGAAAGCATTACTAGCACATCTTATACAAGACTGCTGCAATAACTATATGAAACATTGTTTAATCAGAACCAGGTGACAGGATATTTCCCACAGACACTTCTTCAGTTTTAGTGTCATAAAGTAATTGCAGTATTATAAAATAAATAAATAAAAGGAGACTGTTTGACTTTATGCGTATTTATAGAAGAAAAGACCACTTTGTTGCTCTCAAGTAAGTTTGCATAAGATGACCCCCTTAGCGTTACTGAGAAACTATTGGTAAAATATAGATCTTGTGACAAGAAATGGTGGCACAAGACATGTGTATTGGATTGTACAGATGTGTGCTTTAAAACATGTGTGACTAGATAATAAAAACAAATCATCAAAAATCTTCAGGAAATCCTGGCTGTTGCTAGCTCAAAACTCAAGATTTAACATTCTAAAACAATTACTTTGGCACATCTAAATAATTGCTTTAGAATATTAGGGGCCTGGAGAGGGTAATGGGATGGATAAGAGCCAGTAAAGCTCAATTCAGGCAAGATTAAGGTGTTGTCGGTCAATGGAGAAGCTGCTCAGAGATTGCAGAGCCAGCCTGTCCTAGAGGGCATTCACTCTCCTTGAAGGAGCAAAGTTCACAGCTTGGGGGTGCTGCTAGATCCTGGCTTATGGCCGGAGGTTCAAGTCTCCTCCATGGCACATAACGCCTTTTATCAGTCCCAGTATTTGCCAGCTATAGCCACATATGTTCAATCTACCCAAAACACAGCTTCCAGGCTACTGTTGGGGGATCATACCACCCCCTGTGCTGGAAGATCTGCACTGGTTACCCACTGGTTTCAGGGCACGATTCAAAATGCTGGTTCTTAGCTTTAAGGCCCTAAGTGCTTTTGAGCCAGGATACCTGACGCACTGTGTCCTTCCATAGTGTGCAGCCTACCCGTTAAGCCCTGCTCTCTGTGCCCCCGCCTTCAGAGGTGAGGTGGGTGGGGACCAGAGATGGGACAATTTCTGTGGTAGCCCCACACCTTTGGAATGCCTTCCCCCTTGAGGCTTGCCTGGTACCTACTTTCCTCTAGGCACCTGGGTAAAATACATCTTTTTATCCAGGCATTTAATTAGGAGTTTAATGGTCTGCTCTGTTCTATGGATCGTTTTTATACTGCTGATGTCTAATGGCTTGTGTTTTTTAATGGCATGTGTTTCGTGTTTTATATCTGTTTTTAATTCAGCATAGAAATACCCTAAATAAATAAATAAATAATCAATTCACTAGCAAAGCCAGGATGGAAGATCATTTCAAGTTACTTAACACACCCCAGTTTGCTATTAAGGAAACATGCTAAGCACACAGAAAGTGAGCTAAATCACTGCAAATCAGCATGCTGTGTCACTCAGACTATTGACCTTAGATAGCTTGGAGTAGTCAATAAGATCAGGCCGGTGTCTATGGATAAGGGCACAGAGGCCAAGGCCGTCTTTCCAGCTTCACAGCAAGGAACCAAAAATAAAATGGAAAGATGTTAGTGATATTACAACAATCTGTATTGCAGCTCAGAATCAGCCTACATGAAGAAGCTGCACATTTCGCTCAGTAATGATAAGTCGCGATATTTTCTATGGTTCCAGAGCTTGTTGGGGTTTATTCAGGGGTCATTTCGTAGAAAAAGAGCTAGGGGGACTCATTAGCATAACTCATTAGCATATGCCACACCCCCTGACATCACCGGACGTGTGTCCTCCCCACAGCCGGCGGCGACCTCCAGCGGGCACCAGCAGGGAGCTCCAGGCCCCGCCCTCCCGCACCTCACCCGGGGGGATGGCGTCCCCCTGCGTCCCCCCCAAAAATGACCCCTGGGTTTATTCTTTGCTCAGTGCATATGCAAAATTTCCCAAGAAAGTGAATATCATTTCACAAATTAGCAGGAACATATTTTAAAAGAACCTAAGTAAATCCGATGCACAATTCACCACATACAATGAATGGTCATGTGCCTACTTCACCACACATTCATGCAGCAGGCATCCACAACAGACAGCAAGACACTGGGCTAGGTAGGCTGCTGCTCTGACTCTGTAGACTCATATGGCATATTCAAGATGCCGCATAAAACTCTCAAACCATCATACACAAAAACCAGTATGAAAATAAGCTAGCCGTACAGAACATTCCGTATGTCTCAGTGACCAGTGGAACAAGAATATTTAAACCGAATGTTCTCAGGGGATTGGGCTCACCAGGCATTGAAGCTGGTGCACTATGGTATATAGCAGCCTAAGCTATGGATCAGGCAGTCCCTGGTTCAGATCTTACCTCTGCCATGAACTCATCAGGTGACAAGGCATTTTTTCTCAGTCTCAGCACTCTGTCTGCAATAGGATAATAATACTGACCTACCTTACAGGGCTGCTGTTATGATTGCAACAAGAGCATGTATGTGAAGCACTTTGAGCACTTGAAAGGATTTTAAAAACTCTGTACACACAGATGGCACTGGACGCCAGATAAAGCTCTAAAATGTTATAAAAATGTATCAGGGAACTGCTGGAGGTGTGAACGAAATGTTGGTTCTTACTATCACATCTGGTGGAGGTGTGAAAAAGTGGCGAAATTTTGGAAAAGTATAAAACAACTTATTCTAGAAATAGTAGAAGTTGAACTACCATTGGAGCCAGAAATAAACTTGTTAAATATCTTGCCAGATAGGATAAACCATAATGATGTACGCCTGATACTGTATGTCCTTACAAATGCTAGAATAGCTATAGCTAAATGTTGGAAGTCTGATAAATTGCCAAGCAGAGAAGAATTAATTATAAAAATTATAGATATAAAAGAAATGGACAAAGTAAATATGTTACTTGCGGGAAAACCTGATATTGTGTTCAAGAAGAGATGGCAGAAACTAGACAGGTGGTTAGAAATTTATAGATAAGAAGCTCCAAAAGTGTTGTAAAATTATTATATTTATTTTGTGATATGTATATGATTTAAAAACCAAAATAAAATATTTAAAAAACTCCGTACACAGAAAAAGACCTACCCTGCATAGCTAGCAACATAACTGTTCAAGAAGGTGACACGTGATGAGCTTGACCTTACCCAATAACGTTAAATAGTGAAACTCAAATGGAACAAAACATAGTTCTTCTTTATATATTTGGAGTTAACACTCTAAACACAGAATTACCTCTTTTACAATACAATACTGTAATTTAAATATCTGATGTCTTAGTTGCAAATGCTGGCTGTTCGGTAAAATGCAAATATTTTAATCCAGGGGTCATTTCGTAGAAAAAGAGGTGCAGGAGATCATTAGCATAACTCATTAGCATAACTTATTTGCATACGCCATACTCCCTGACATCACCGGAAGTGTGTCAGAAGGCAACACCCACAGCTCAGGCTCCACTGGACTGTTTTGGATTGCTAGCTAATGGGGGGGGGGACATGCAGATCTGTCGTTGGCTCGCAGAGGAGGGAGAGCTTGTACCTGAATAAAACTTGGTCTTAAAGGTGCCACTGGACTGTTTTGGACCGGGGGGCCAGGGGGAGCTCTGCGCCTTACCTGGCTGCTTTTTGCTCTGACTGTGGGCTGCTGGGAGCAGGGGGTGGGGCTTTGTTGCATGTGCCCGCCCCCTGGGCTCTTTACTGCTGGAGCTCCGGTCCTGTGCACTCCTGCAGGAAATGACCCCTGTTTTAATCTATTTATAATTAGGGATCTTGGTGGAGAGGGTCAGCAGCATCCCTCCTGCCCCTGCCTCAGTGGTCCTTGCGGAGCTTCCAGGGCTGGCAAAAGGCCTCAGATGCTGCGAAGGAAGGGTGTTGACTTCATCTTGTTCTTTCTCCTTCTTCCATCACCTTTCTATTTAATCCAGTGAAGAATTTTGTGACTACGTGTACATTCATACATGACCTAACTAGGTCCAATAAATGACATCTCCTGTCCTTTGGGCCCTACATAGCAAACACTGTTTACTGACACTGAAAAATCTCCTGTCATTAATGATTCCACTATTTCATAGTTTTATACTACTTAGGGTATAGTACCTCTGCTATTCTAATGAGCCCCTGAAGGATATCTTGGTTCCAGTATTTGTAGAAGTTCTGTCATTGAATTTATACTTGGAACACTAATTAATTTACTTGAATCAGCACATACTCAATCTTTGCATACTGAGTTCATAGTTAAAAAGAGAAACTCTACAAATTGCCTATAAAATGGTCAATTCTCACACTGCTGGAGTGGCCTAGTGTCTTCTACCCTTAAGTGCCACAGTATGATGCTGGTAACAATGTAGATCAAGGTATGCGTGCACATTAAAGCTTACACCTTGAATAAAACTTTGTTGGTCTTAAAGATGCCACTGGACTCTAACTTTGTTCTGGTAACAGTTACTTAGAGCTCAACTAGATGATACAACGAATGGGGCTGGGGGTCAGCCCAGCTCATGTCACGTATGACATCAGGGAGCTAATATTCCCAAACATTCTGGGTCCCAGATTCAGATCGTGAGTGTGGAGCAGAGGAAGGAAGGCCTTCATCCTTCACAGCTGTTTTATCTTGAGAAAACTGTGCAGGGGGGGGAAGCTGAAGACTCTCCTCCCCTCGTGCCATGCTCACAGGTAGAATCTGGTCCCACAATGCTTGGGAATGTTAATTCCCTAATGTCACATTCCCTAATGAGAGTCAGGTCAAGTGATCCCCAGCCCAACTCATGGCACATGTATTGCCTAGATAAGATATTACTCTTTCTCCAGGGAATGGTGATGCGGATACATGAAGCAAACTCACTGCCGGATATTCCCATGTGATTTTGCTCTTCTAATGTAACTGGAACAGTCTGGGAAAGAACCATACCACCCCTGAACTGGCCGTCTGTCGAACTGCAAAGATGCTCTCCATTACACCTGTGAAACTGGAAAGTTTGGGTGCAGAATAGCTACTAATATTTTCACTTTTGGAAATTACCAGCATTACCTAAGATGGAAGTTTTGTATGTTCACATTTCTATAGGGTGCAGTTTTCCTTTGACACCACAGCAGCAGTCCTTCTTTGGCAGATGTCTCTGAAAAGAGCACCAAAAATACATGTAAAAGGGATATATTACAACCTTAGATCAAGCTCAGAGCATGATTTGTTCTCAACAGCCAGATAACTGCTGAGTAGCACAGTACCAGTGTGGAAGAATGTTTCTTAAGTCAACAGATAGTATTTCTTAGAAAATGCATGTAACTGCATGTGGTTCCAAATTTTTTAGTTCAGTTTTAATTTTAAAAAGTTACCTTATGTTGAGTCTAATTAACTTATTTATGCTTAGTTTTAAATTTATCCCAAGTTCCAATGCTTGAATGTTGCATTTAGTACAAATCTCTGTTGAGTCTAATTAACTTATTTATGCTTAATTTTAAATTTATCCCAAGTTCCAATGCTCGAATGTTGCATTTAGTACAAATCTCTTTCACTAGTGGTAGATTTATATGAACAAGTGACCCAGAAGAATATACACAGGAAATTATCATATATAAAATCACAATGATTCCTGCATCATGAATATTTCATTATTTGTTCTCTTTTTATTCTAATCTTTATTTTGTGCTTGATTATTTTGACATAGGCTCCCAAACCATTAGTCAGAATATCTGAGGTGGTAATTATTAGTATTACATTCAACTCTATGGCAGCAACATCCATTTTTTCCAAACCTAAAAGGGGCTGTATGAAACTTAAAAGCTCACTTTATTTTTTAACACCTTAATCCAATATGAAATTGATTACAACAGTATTTTAACCCGCTTTCCTTTGTTGGTGTACACATAAGAAAACAGGGTTGCACTTACCTGTTACTGATGTTCAGTCTTCTGTGCAGGGACACATTGGGCTTGTACTGCACAGAAGACTGAAGATGAATATCATTCTTTCTATCTCTACAGCCATAGCGCTTAATACTGGCTTCACTGTGTAGGTAAGGTAATGGGGAACAGATTTCTCAGCCCTCTCACCTAACTACCATGCCCAAGAGGCCATGACAATTAAACTGAGATTAATGTACCCATTAATATTAATGTGTGATAGAGATGTGTTCAGAGGATGTGTCCAGAGAGCTGGTTTCCTCATTCTTGCATCAGTGCTTGTTTGCTAATTTGAAAATGTAAGAAACAAACAGAACAGGTACCCCTAAAAAGTTGGAAACTGTTTTGCATGCTGTCTGATCAACTTATGCCAGGCAAACTATAAATAATGGATGGTGCCTGTTCCATGGTTGTCATTGCCCCTAGCATGAATTTGGGGAGACAGGCTGAGAACTGGCATGAACTGCCATTGACTGGGGGGGGAGACTGCTAGGATTCAATATATATTCGCTGTACTTCTGTTCCTCTTCCAAACCACTTTGGGGGGTGCTTCTTAATAGAACCATTCCTTGAAGAGGCACATACATGGAATTGCTGACACCTCCTCCTAAAATTTACTAAATAAATCTCTCTCTTGAATACCTGTAAAAGCATAGTACATATTCAGAAAGAACAATCTGGATATATTTTGTTTCCCTAAAACTAATTGCTACCGTATAATCAAATTAAAATAAATTTACAAAGAGTAATTGTTGATATGTTGATTTAGAGAACTATAGAAAACAGTCAATTTGTTAAATATTGTATTGAATAATGAATGAAATCTGTTTGGCGAAGCAAAGTATACACATTTGTGGTTTGTCAAGGATCTGCCGCTTTCTGAACATTTTATTTAAATGTTTCGTATGTGTTCTTCATATTTGAAAACTGGGATATTAGAGGGCAATAATCATTTATTTAAATATGTTTCACTTTTGCAAAGTAAATTTCAGGCAGGTAGCCATGTCAGTCTGTAGTAGCAGAACAAAATTCAAGTCCTGTAGCACCCTACAGACCAACAGAATTTTTTCCACGGTGTAAGCTTTTGTGAGTTAAAGCTCACTTCATTAGATATGCTGATAAAATTCTGTTTGTTTTTAAGGCGCTACTAGACTCTAATGTTGTTCTTTTTAAAAAGTCGTTTAACTTAGATAACACAGATAAATCTTAGTGCTATTATGTTTAATACATCCTCAGCAGCCCAATGTCTAATACAGTTTCTCGGACTGAAACCTTAACCACAACAAGGGAAAGATTTCTGAGGACCAGTCAGTGTCCTTTATGCACATAATGCCTCAAGGTCATGATATGATTCACTGTGTTGACAAAACGCTGACATCCATTAGGGAATGGAAAGTCCACTCCAGGCACTGTCAAACTTTCTGACTTCCTGAGCCAAGTAACAAAATCTTCCAGTGCTTTACAGATGGAGAACAATTATACATTCCTATGCATACCCTAACCTAGATAGCCCCAGGCTAGCCTGATCTCATCAGGTCTAAGAAGCTAAGCAAGGTTGGCTCTGGCTAGTATTTGAAAGTGAGACCACCAAGGAATACCAGGGTCACTATGCAGAGGCAGGCAATGGCAAACCACCTCTGAACATCTCTTGCCTTGAAAAACCCCATGGGGTTGCCATAAGACAGCTGTGACTTTATGGCTAAAACAAAAAATGCATACCAGCCTATACTTTCTTTCTTTCAAAATACATTTTGCAGCAGTTTCACCATCATATACAGAGTACATATATACCATTCAATATGATCATAACTCAAAATATAAAGCACAATAAAATTCAGATATTAGCTAGTATAAATCATTGTAAAGGTGAAACCTTGATAATGAAATTTATCTATAGCTTATATAGAACCTAATAGTGATTAACCAAGATATTCCATACCATTGAACAACATAAGTACCAGTCTGTACTTGTTCTGTTTCATCTTGATCCCCCATCAAGCTATTCCCTGTGATTACCCAGTCTGGTGATGGATTCCAGTAACCATTCTGACGTGATAGATGACATCACGTGGTTCTGAAAGCCATCACAGATTTTGGAGTATATTGTGATATGTTTCAAGTATGTACAGACATCTCAGCTCACCACTTCATCCTACAGAAAAACTTCTAAACTATGCTAAGCCAGCAGACAGTGGAAGCCAAACTGCATAAAATATTCAAAGAGATAGGAGACTACATGACTGATTCTTCTGTCATATCAAAAACTCCCAACCATGAAAAGACAGTGTAAGAAGGATTTTGCCTGCACCTCTTCTTGAAGTTTACTTAATGCAGGGAGATTATGACACGTGTGTGTGTGTGTGTGTGTGTGTGTGTGTGTGTGAGAGAGAGAGAGAGAGAGAGAGAGAGAGAGAGAGAGAGAATTAGAAATTGAGATATTAATTCATTAAATCTATATATATATATTTTGAAGAGAGGCAGCCCCAAGAGACCTGAACTATCTGATTAAGCTAGATGGGAAAGGGGCACAGAGCTGGCCTTTCAAAATAGCTAGTGGCATTATCCTAACAGCTTCTTTTCATTTTCTGGGAAAGGGGGGGCAGCTACACTTTAAGTTCACAGTAATTTTCCATGGGAATTCTTCCTATGCTTTATTGGAAGGAAACTGATGCATTACCCTTTTATTTCACCCCTCCTCCAAGGAGCTCATGGACATAACATGATTCTCTCTACCTACGTTTTAACTCGCAATGTGTTGGGTGCAGCACAAGAACCTTGCAAGGTCCATGCAAGGATCACCAATCTTCCTGTCTCTCCCATACCTCCAGCAGTCACTTCCAACTTCAGGAAAGTTTATTCCCCATATTGAAGAACCTGCATGGAGTAATAATCATGCAGATGGGGAGGCTGCAGTGGGGAGGTCAAAATCATTCCCTTTTGCCTCTCCCATTGGCTGACAGATTGTGGGATCCAACTCACCAATGCTGAGAGGCAGGTTAGGCTTCATCTAGAGATGTGAAGGCCCGGGAAAAAACCGGAAAATTTGGGGGGAAACGTTTTTTCCCGTTTTTTTCCTGAAGCCTTTTTTTGGTTTTTTTCCGAAAAATTGGAAAAATTGAAAAAAAGAAAAGAAAAGAATTGAACGTTTTATTTTAACATGATGAATAAAATATTTTAAGACAAGGTGTTCAAATATTTTCCAAATCATTTCTAAAACATATATATATATATGGTATCAGATTGATCTAATTTCTGTGCACTGAGGACAAGCAAGTCCTAGGTTACAAACTGAACTCTCCAATGCAAGAACAAGATGCATTTCTTCCTTTAGGAGGTGCGATTGTCAGAAGAAAATAAAAAAGTTTCAGTTTTGTTTTTGCATGTGGGTGGGACAAAAAAAAATGCTAATGTAGCATTTTTCTCAATTTTTCCGAAAATTTCCGTTTCCCCCCAGAAAAAAACTGGGGAAAAACCAGGGTTTTTTTCCGAGCTTCAAAATTTCCGGAAATTTTACATCTCTAGCTTCATCCAAAAGTCTGGTTGATCCATCTCACTTTCCCTGCAGCCACACATTAGTTGCAGAGAACTTACTTACTCAAGCACCGCACAGCCTAATTCAGATTGAGACCATGGCACTGGGAGGAAGAGGGCACAATGGGGGCATTATTTGCCTTGTTGCAGGGCTGCACATGCACTGAACGTTGCAAAAAGCACACCCAGGGCCATTTTGGGCTCTAGAGAACAACATGTGGTGAAAGGCTGGAATTCTTCCTCCCTGGCACCGTGATCCATATTAATTGGGTCCTGGTGTGCTTGGGCATGCAGCCATGTGGCTGTGGGGGAAGTGAATTGACTCATGGCCAAACATATTGTGAGAGAGTGACTACCCCAAGCCGCTTTAGCTTCATTGGAAAGGTGAGATGTGAAGCTGGATCTCTCCATTCCTAGTCCAAGACTATATAAATACTACACCACACTATCTTTAGCAGGCCTGTAGCTAGCCGGGTGGGAGAGGGGGACCCATGCCCCCACAGATGTGCCCAGCCCCCTCTGGGAGGATGCCAGACACCCGGTGCAGGCAGGCTACAGGACGACTGCCCACCGGGGTAGAGCTGCTACTGCAGCCGAGCAAGAGGGGAAGGAAAGGGGTAGCCACTCAAATGGGGAGATGGGGGGACAGGGAGGGAGAGAAAGGGAAGCAGAGAGGGGTGGGGGGAGCCCTCGTGGAGCGGTCCAGCTGCCCTCATGCTGGGGGGAAGGCCCTGGCCCTTGTACCTGTGTACTTGTCCCAAGTGCCTTGCAAGAAGGGCAGGAGAAAAAAAGCCAGTGGGTAGCAAGTGCCTCATCTGTTTTCTTCTCACCTGTGCTGCTGGAGGAGGAGGAGGGGCACTGCCTAGGATCAGGAGGCCCCAGCCAGCCAGAGGAAGTGCCCACCTTGGCTTTGCCTGGAAGTTAAATGAGAGGGCTGGGCTGGTCGGTGCCTCAGCCCCTCCCTCCTTCCTTGCTGGTCGTCTTGTCTCTCCTCTGACTTTGCCACCTGTGTGCTCCCGCCATCATGTCCCAGTCAAGCAGACACAAGGAGGAGAGGAGTTGTGGTAGCAGCAGTAGCCTCAAGTGGCACTGGAGCCCCAGCTAGTAGTCCCTGCTGGGCAGAAGCAGTGGCAGCTCCACCCAGGGCAGCAAAGGGCTGGAGCGCAAGGAGCATGAGAAGAAGACTCCCACAGCCTGGAAAGACTCACCACATGCGTGGCTGGGGAGAAGCTGACCTGAGGCGTTGCAGACCCACAAGCCCGGCTGAGCCTTCCCCACCACCGCCCTGGGAGTTTTTCATGATATTTCTGGGAGGAAAGGGATAAAGCCCAGATTCTGAGAAAGGAGGCTGGATTTAGACCCCACCCCTCCAATTGGCTGCTCAGGCCCATAAGAGAAAGTGGGAAATCCCTGTCTTGGGAGGAGAAAAGCAACTGGCAGGAAAAACAGGGAAGAGGAGGGGGCGGAGAGAGAGCTCTCCTCCTCACATGCATCTAGGAACGGAGGAGGTGGTTGTGTACCACTGTTCTGATGGGCGTACCACTGTTTGGTTTGGTTACTTGTGTACCACTGCCCTGACGGGCTGGCTCTTAATTAAATCGCCACTAAATAGATTAGTCATTAATCTAACTAGAGGTGATCTGATTAAGCGCCCTGCTCAGTCTTTGCCACCCCCCACCCCCCAGAAAACCTCCTAGCTATGGGACTGATCTTTAGTCAAAGGAAGGAAAACAAAAAAAGAAAGCAACCCTGCAAATGTAGAGAGCCAGCAGTCCTAAACATTTCTTTATGAGCAGTCTGGATGCTACAATAGCAAGTGACACATCATTATTCAATTTTGTCAATAGAGCTATCATTTTCTTAAACAAACTGTCAGCTCTAGTCAACACACCTTGACAAAACACCTGAAGAATGTCAACACACCTTGACAAAACACCTGAAGGCAGTCTTGTGGTGCAATTTCTTACCTTCTACTGAAATATCTTGAATAGCAAAGCGAAGGATGATTGTCCAGATCATACCCAGGGTCATTTTCACATTGCCATCAACAATTTCTAAGTGAAATGAAAGAGATTTGATATTTCAGGCAATGCACTGTGATCACAGTGTACGTACCTGCTGTATTTTCCATTTGGTCATTTTATTCATACACAGAAGTTAGATTTTTCAGCAAACCCACAAATCACTGCTTTTGAAGATTTCATATATACAGAGACCACTCACACTTTACTGAAGGACACAGCAATTGACAATCGTAGAACAATCCTAAGCAGGTCTGCTTGAAAGTAAGGAAGGCTTGGAGCCTTGGAGATCTACCTCATATTGCTGTGCTGGAGTAATCCCTCTATTCACCCCTTATCAAATTGTTGGTTTTAATTAATGCTATTATTGTTTCGCTGTTTTCACAGTGATACTTCTCTCCTGGAAATAGCCATTGTTGTTCAGTCGCACAGTCGAGTCCGACTCTTTGCGACCATGAATACATTTAAGATTAACACAAAGCCCAATTAAACAAAGACTATTTGCCAAATGAAGCAAATACGATTGAAGCCTGGTCTCATCTAACTCACATTCTGGACAAGCTGAAGAGGCAGTTGAAACTTCTTTATCTCTCTGCACTGATTTGGAGGAACCCTTTTACTTCACCACATTATTCCCTCCTGTGTTACACCTATTTGATACCATGACAAATTGAAGTTTGAAGACTTCCATCTTCAATCTTGGCATTCCATGTGAGTCCAGGAGAGAGGGAGCATGCAAGTAGGAGTGGTCATGAACCAGCTCATGAACTAAAGTTCATCATGAATTTTGGTTTGCAAAGCGATGTTCATGGCAGGGCAACCGGCACAAACATTCCATGAACTTTCGTGCTTTTTGTGGCGGATCATGGCAGTTCATGAAGGGATACATTTCCAGACAGACTGTCTCCACTCAATTAAACTGTTTACAGAACTTCAAAGCAACGGGGGCGGGGGGAGAGTGAATTCTACAGCCTTGGAAACACCACTAGAGGCCCTCCAAAGCTTAACAGGCACTGCTGGCTGCCAATAACAAAGTTCCCATTCTGCTCTATGGGATCAGAATGCTGTATATACCCTCAGCTCAGCACCGCAGCCTCTATTATGTTGGCTGTTAGCACATAGACAGAGAGACAGGGAACTTGTTAAAAGCAGAACACATTTATTTATTCCTGATTGTGAACACCTCTCCCTTGGTGGGGTTTGGATGTTAGGTGGACTCATGGCTCTGAGCCACCCATCTCTCCACTCACGCTGAGCAGTGGGGCTTACCTACCAGGTAGTTTGGCTGAGGACCCACATTTTATACTCTCCTGATCGTGAACTTCTCTCCCCTGCTGGGGTTTGGGCGCAACCCCATCTCTCTGCTCACACTGAGCGGTGAGGGCTTAGCTCCTGGGTGCCTCAGCTAAGGAACCACATTTTATACCCTTCTGATTTTGAATACCTCTCCCCTACAGGAGTTTGGATGTTAGGTGGACTCAGGGCTCATGGCAAAATAACAGGGATTGGGCCAGATGAAAGTCTTGTGTGACCAGTACTCCAGGGGATCAATGTCAGCGAGCACAGGGGACTTGGCGAGTTACTCCCTCACCATCACCTCTGCCAAATCCTCCACCACTGCACACCTGGCATCTCCACCTCAACTGATATCCCAGTTCACTATTGACAACCAGAAGTGGGGCATATCCCTGGTTAGGTTCTTTGAGGCAGAGGTGCTGGGCTCCTCCTCTTTTTCCTCCTCAGCCTCTTCCACTCACTGTTTCTTCTGGCCATGTCTGTTGGCCTGTAGCTGCCACACTTCTTTGCAGAGCTCACACTTCCATTGCAAGAGCTCTGCATTCAGGAGAACAATGCTTTCTTTTATCTGGGGGCCACAGATACAGGCCAACTTCTACTCCCCTTTACTGCAGAGACAATGCAGCCTGGTGGTGATGTCCACCTGCAACCTCTCTGCCAAGGCCCTGACCCATGGGAGAATTGCTGTCCCCTTGGGGCCCAGCTCCAGTGCAGAGGTCAGCACCCAGTCCAGCCACGCCTGTAGCCAGGATTTTTTTGAATTCGGGGGGTCTTTAATTAAGTCAGGGGGCACCCTGCACAGACACCCCCCCCAAGGGAGCACCATAAATAAAGTTTTTAAAATGGAGGCGGGGCTTGGTAGTAAGTTGGGGGGCCGGGCCCCAAGATGCCCCACTGTAGCTATGGGCCCGGGTCCAGCCCTTGGATGAGGGGGATAACTTGCCCCAGGTTGGTCGTATGCGTGCTGAGCATGTCAGTGGTGTCCTGGTAGGGTTTGAGGACACACACCATTTGGGAGAGGGTCAGCAAGTTGACCATCACTACTGCAGCCAGTGAAAGGCTATGTCCTCCATGAGGGAGAAGGGATGGCCATCCACAGCAATCATCTTGCCAGTGACAAGGCGAGTGGCTGCTTCCTGGGCCCTCCATGTAGCCCTTTTGATGTCTTGAAAGATGGCCACCTTGATGTCCCACCTATGGCAGCCTGAGGGTGGGGAGTGGGACCCTTTCTTGGAAGGGCCTCCTGCTCCCCCTCTGCTTCTCCCTGCTGAGAGGGAGTGGGGCTCTTCTTCCTCCCGCTGGCCACCACATTTTCCTCTGGCAGCAACATAGTTGGGTGTACCCTTTGCAGGTGCCTGTAGAAGATGGAGGAGGACAAGTGTTGGGGGTTTGCACCCCTCTGGAGATGGGTGTGGCACACCTGGCACTCTTCCACACAGGGGTCACTGGGGACGGTGAGGAAATGTCCCCCCCTCTGAATCACTGCTGTCAGAGCCTTCCTCTTCAAAGAGTGTTAGCAACTGCTGGTGTCTCTGGGCTGTGCTAACAACTCTTTTGCCTCTGTGGAGAGCCCCAGGAACAGATCAGGGGAAGCAGGCTCTGAGACCCCTGGTGATGCCCTGCTAGGGCCTGGCTCTAGTGGGCTGGCAGGATGGGTTTGGTGCCCTGGGATGGGGGCCTGTGGTACGCAGGGGGTGGAGGACTTCTTCCTCCCATGACAGCACCCCTGCACCCACTTTCACCCTCATGGCACACAGAGGTGTTCACACTCTGGAGGAGTGGGAGAGTATAAATGTGGGAGACCTTTTTTGGGGGGGTCCATAATGTGGACACCAAAAATGTAATCTGCCTCCAACTTGGAGACATTGTGGAGGAGTGGGTAGCAAAGTGAGGTTCCCTGTGTGCTTGGTGTGTATAGCTTGCAGGGAGGTCCATTCCATACACTTTTCAACCTGTGCCTGACATTTTCCCCAAAAGCACTGTCCTGGCTTGACCTTAGTCCTGTCGAGTTTGCACTGCCGCCGTGGGACTGGTTTTGCTGGGCTTGCCTTCTGGGCTTCCAAAAATGCCCCGCACTTTCAGTTTCTACTTCAGAGATCCTCTGGGACTTTGATTCTGTTCTGTGGGTCTTGCTTTTTTTGCTGTTTTTCCCTGGGGGGGGGGGCGAATTTGGATCACATAAATCCAATCCTCACCCAACTTGGAGGGCAGGTAGAGGAGAGTCATCCAGATATTTCCTATTCGTTTGGTGTCTCTAGCATGCCAGGGGGGATCCTTCTACCACATTACAAACCTCACAAACTGAACTGGTTCATTTAGCCCCTAAAAGTTCATGATGGTTTGTGGTTCATGAAATGGGCACACCATGAACCACGAACAGAACCAAACCACATTTTCCTGGCTCATGCCCATCCCTACATACAATTAACATAGTTCATACCCTTCTCAAGCAAACTCCAATTTATTCCTGTCATCTGTATAATACCATTCTTTGCTATCAATCCACAAATAAGTACTTCAAAAACCCCTCTCATGGTTCAGTTCTTGTTTACTTGGTTCAGTTCTTGTTTACAGTCAGAGAAAGTACAATATTATTACTTGGACCTTGTTCTTATTGTGACAGATACAAGGTGAAAAATTGTTACTGAACATGAAGGTGACTGTCTGCTGGGGGTCAATGTGAGTTCAAGCAGAGTAGAGAGAAGAGACATAATGTTCATCTAGAATGTAGTTCAATGCCTGTCTCCAGTATCTGTTAGTTCAGAATTGTTTGGCAATATGACTAGTCACAAAGAAATATAAAAGCAAGATGAAAATCAGATTATCTACATTTTAGATACAGTTTCTCTGTTTCTTCTGATGTCTTCTGATTTTTTTAAAATATAATACATATAGCCTCAGGGGTCCACAAGTGCTTGATCCTCCCTGTGTGCCTCCGTGGTTTTGGTCAAGACTCCAGGACCAGAAAAGGCCTCAGAAGAAGAAAGGGGAGGAGGTAACCACACCTTGTTTCTTCTTTTCCTCTCTTTCCAAGTCTCTCCTCTATATCCTGGAGAAGACATGGTGCCTCCTACCTGTTCTGCCATTTGATCCCTTATATGGACCAGGCCTAATGGCATGCATGCCCAGCAGCCTTCCTTGACCTCCCAAACCTGCTCCTCATTTGCCTGATAACCTGGCCTAGCTGGAGCTGCTGTTGGCAGTTCCTTAAAGGGGTGCTCAGTGATATATACAAGCTACACATTGCCTGGCCCAGTGATGCTGGCCCTTTTGCCCTCAGGGTGGCCCTAGGAGTAGTTGGAAGCCTGGAGATCACAAACAGGTAAAAGATCTTATTTAAAAAAAAATAAATCTGAGTTCGTCCATAGACAGGCAATTAAACAATAGGTCCAATTCCCCCCCAAAAACGTATTTGTACTCAGAAGATCAATAGAGCATGATGTTTAAATGCCTGTAATTGGATGTAGGAGAGTCATGATCCAATCCTAAAGGCTGCTTGAAATGCTCAATCTGTGGCAAAGGACAGAGAGATTACTTCCAGTGTTCCCTCTAAGCTGAGTCAGTGTGAGCTAGCTCACAGATTTTTGGCCTCTGGCTCACACATTTCTGTCTTAGCTCAGGAAGTATGGCTCCAGAGCAAACTAATTTATGCAGTAGTCAAATTGCTCATTCACAACTTTAATGCCAGTAGCTCACAAAGTAGAACTTTTGCTCACAAAACTCTACAGCTTAGAGGGAGCACTGGTCACTTCCATAGGGGATAAAACAGGTTTTCAGACAACTAGGGACATCTATTTTCTTTTAGCTGTTAGCTGGGTTTTCTTGTGGCTATCAGCTTGGCTATCAACTATACACACAACTAACCACAGTGTAAAATTGTAAACAGGCATTTAAAGAAAGTTGTCATCTGAGATCACACAACTCTCAGTCCTGGGCTCCTACCTGCCAGACTTGTAACATGGCCGAGACACTAGAATCCTCATCGGTAAAGAACTATCCATCAGACCACTGTTTGAAGTGCCACAATCATCAATACAGACAGTCCCTTGAGGCTACACCACTGATGCCTTTGCCTTTCCCTCACCCCCTCTGCTGGTGCTTCTACTGCCCTCTTAGGGTTGCCAGTTCCCCTTGTTGATCTGGGGGGGGGGGTGTTCTAGGAGTGGGTGGGGACATTGTGTGACACACTAATGTCACCTAGAAGTAATGTCATTGCATCAGTGATGCCGAGGGTGACGCTCTGGTTTCTGGGTGAAATGCTATGGTAAATTCACACTCAAACTATAGAGTTTTGCCCAAAACCCAGAGCATCCCCCCATGATGTTCCTGACGCAATAATGTCACTTCCAGGTGACATCATCATGTCAGGGATGTCGCACAGTGACATCCCTGTTTGGGGGGTTTTCCCTTGCCGGCTATCTAGATGGTCCGCGGTGGGGAGAAGCCCCTCAAAGTGGGGGGATTCCCCACTCAGACCTGGGGCTGGTAACCCCATGGCCTCTTCTTAGACCAGTATGGCAAGCCAAGTGTGCCCTATAGGGCTTCTTGAAATCACATTAGATTCTTTCTCCTTGGAAGAATTTGGCCACCATTTTAGGCTGCCCATTGTTAGTTTAAGCATGAAATAGGGTTGTTGTTTTCAATCTAACCTACAGCATGTTTAAATCAGGCCTACACCATAAACCAGAGAGGAAAGTGCTAACTAATGTTGAGGTTTTCTCCTGTTTTAAAACATTTTAAATCTGTCTTTGCTGTTAAAAGATAAAATAATCATTCTGATATAGAGTGGTTACAGTTTGAGGGAAGACAGAATCTGAACTGAATGTTCCTAACAGACCTTATTGGCATACTGAACCCAACCAAACCTTTAAACAGTAATATATCACTTAGGCAGATTCTCAGAAGAAACACGGTCTTCATGGCTGAAAGCCAAGTCTGCTGTTGATTTTTTTCTAATGTACCTTCTGCACCAATTGAGACGAGTTTGACGCCTTTGCTGGCTATAAAATCCAGGGCTTTGTTGACATTTGCAATTTTATGGAAACGCATCTTCCCTCTATCTGGTTTCGGTAGTCTTTCCCCTGTAGAAAAACAAATTGCGTACATTTATTCACTCTTGACATCTGACTGCAGGCACCACAATGGCTAGACTGATAGAGGGGACAATGTTTTATGCTATCTAAAAACTAAGTATCAAGTTTTACAGATTTCTACTCACTTCAGAGCCCATTCCTGAAAAGAAATGCAAGTGTAAAAGTGGCTCATTTTGAGTATTTTTGATACAGCAGCAAAATTTAAAATTAAATTGTTATATTTGTACATTCACCTTTCAGTTTTATATTTTGTGGACTATTTTGTGGACTATTGTAATGGTCTTCTTTGCACTTATTCTAATTTGAACGCAGTTTTCAACACCATGTAACCAAAATATGCATTACTTTCTTTGACAGCTTATGAGAGAGAGGCTGCTTTCTCACTGTTTAGTCTGGAATTTTCATAATTCATTTACTTAATTTTAACTGCTGTAATAGGCATTACAGGATTTTTGTGGAGAGTATATCACTATCCTGAATGTTGTATGGAACCCTACTTTCAAATCAGTTTGTAGCTGATTACATAAAAGGAATCACTGAGCAATTCAAAAGCATCGTGATCAAAAGCAGCCACAATTGATTGATGAGCGAGCTATATATGGTTAAAGGCACACAGGTTTTGAAGGATTCCTGTGTAGCAATAAAGATGGCAGGGATGTAGTAGTGTGTGGGAGTAGAAACTAATGTTCTTCTCTCTACCATTCCAGATTATAACTACATCTAATTTGTAGTCTCTTTTTACCAAATTTGGAATTTGTTTAATGCCAAAAAACATGACTGGTTGCAACCCTATTCCGATACATTTTATGCACAAATTAGCCTAAGTAAATTCAAATGTGATGGCTCATAAGTGTGCACTGGGTTGCCCCTTAAATAATTGCAAACATACAGCAGAGCAAAAGTCAAAAATGGAACCAGAAAAAATAAAACACAATAAAACCTAATGTTACAAGGTAGATAAGCTTTGCCTCTTGTTTATCACTTTCATACTTCTCTTTTTGTTGGGGTACCATTTCCTCCCTGCCAGGGAGAAGTATTTGCAAGGAAGTAGATTCAGACAGCCATATTTTATATTCATGTCTCATGGATGTTAATTAATAAAATGTGTAGCTATGTACATTGGAACAGCCTATTGTTGTGGACAAAGAGGTTTTACTTATCCTCATTCAGTTGTAAACAAGTTCTGCAACAATGTACTGCAAAGTCATGATGAGTTTTAGAAATATGTTGTGGTGAAGATATGACAATCTTTAAACAAACCTGAAATGACTTCCAAAAGCAACATCAGTTTAAGGCCATTCCTGAAATCCTCTTCAATATTCTCAATCTGTGTCCCTGCTTTCCGTAGATGGGAGTTGCACCATGCTGTAAATGTCTGCAGTAATAATTGTTACAGTGTTATAACCAGCTACTATAGTTCAACTGAGAACTGGTTAACTCCTGATTTCAGTAATTTTTACAGTGAAGAGACATTAAATGTTAAAATTTGCGAAATGCTTTGCCTCTCAACTTGGCAAATACGAGACAAATTTATTTCATATTTACTGAACAGTAAGATCAAGCAGTTCTAGAATTTCACTGTCTTCATGGATGTGCCCACAGTATACCTTGAAACATCCCCACACAATATACCAGGTTCTTTGCTTCTCCTGTAAGAGAATACACTACAGAAATATGTAGTGTATACACCACCCATTGAATGCCCACTTATTTGGCGATAAATTTGTCATAGGATGGGTTCCCATATTGTTTTTATTTATTAAACATTTTTATGCTGCCTTTCCATCTGATCAGGGTCACCCAGGTGGTGCACATAAAATGTTAGAACAATTAAAAACAACATTAAAATTATAAAACAATTCAACAAAATGTCCATGTTGAAATTGCTCTTATCAGTTACGGTATATGATTGGAGTTTGGAAAGAACAGGCTATCAAGTGGCAAGGCTATTTTTGGGCAGGAACGCACAGGAACGGAGTTCCAGCTGGCTCCCGAGTTGGCCACGCCCAGCAGGAACTCATTAGCATAATAGGCCACACCCAACAGCAGAAACTCATTAGGATTGGCTACAATTAGGGGTGTGTGGCCTAAAATGCAAAGGAGTTCCTGCTCCAAAAACAAAGCCCTGTGTTTTGACAACAAACAAGGTAAAAAGAATAAGAAGCAAAAGGTGGGTGTGGCTGGATTCTGGTAACATGGGGGCATGGCCTAATATGTGAATAAGCTGTGCTGTTAGGGGTGTGGCCTATTATGCTAATGAGTTCCTGCTGTTGGGTATGGCCTATTATGCTAATGAGTTCCTGCTGGGCTTTTTCTACAAAAAAAGCCCTGTCAAGTGGTAATTACAATCACCATATGGGGGGAAAAATCAGACTTAACTTTGAATATTAAAAGGGGAAAGAGTGACTTACAACCATCCCTGCATGGAAGTCATACAAAGTCTTCCCAGGTTCATGTTTTCCTGAAGCCCCCATTGACCCCCACAAAGATCATTCCTGGGATAATGTTCCTCCATGGAGATCTCAACCATGTGAATGAGGGAATGGTGGAGCAGAGTGAGACAAGGACAGAATTGCTGCTCTCTCCCCTCAGTGGAGATGCTCCTGTGGAAGAGGGAGGAGGACTGATATGTCCTCTTGTTCTTCCTGACTGCAGCCCTCTTGACTGTCATGGCTGTTCCTCTGCATGGGTCCAGCAACCCCAGGAATGATTTTTCCAGGGTCAAGAGGGACTGCAGAAATGAGCACACAAAAACTCCACATTTTGTGCATTGTTTGAGTACAGGCAGCTATCATATAATTTGGAGAATATTTGATTTATGAGGACTTTAAACAGCTGATTGATAAGATCACCTATTCAGTTGCTTAGCAATCTTTTAAATCAATACAGCAATCTCTGTATGTGACATGCGTGATTAGTTGTGACTAGTATCTAAAGAGATGCAAGGCTCTGGACATTAGCAAATACTTTAAAATTGTGTGTCACCTTGTAACTTGTTGGCTAGTTCCAACTTGATATTTTGTACCTTAGGATGAATCCTAGGATTTCAGTGGGTTCACATTTTTTTTTTCCCCTGAATAGAGCATCCAAGGAACTTCCTTGTTGGTGATCCAGTTAGACATTTGGATAACTGAGGACTTTTCAGCATTCTCGTTTTACTGGTTGGTAAATTCTTGTTTCTTGGGGGGGGGGGGTTCTGTTCTGCACATGTTTTGCTCCCTCTAATGGTCAATTTGATATAGAGTACTATATCTGGCATAAAAATCTGCAGTTTAATTCTGCAGGGAGATATGCTAGAATTAAATCTCCAGGCCCTGTCTGGATGTTGGCAACCCTAGGCCTGGCAGCACCCTCTGGCTGACTTGATGGCACCTGACTTACATAACTCAACTAGGTCTGCCTGCTTGCAATTTCCTTCAAGAGAACTGCCACTGCCGACATCCAGGTGAGGTCTGGAGATCACCCAGAATTACAACTGCTCTCCCAGTGACAGAGATCAGTTCCCCTGGAGAAAATGGCTGCTTTGGGGGGGGGGGTCTATGGCATTAGATCATGCTGAGTTAGCTTCCCTTCCCAAACCTGACCATTCCAAGGCTTCACCCCCCCAGATTTCCAGGAATTTCCTAGCCTGGAGCTGGCATCCCAAAGGAGAACTGATCTCTATAATTGGGAGATCCATTGTGATTCCCGAGGAGCCGCCATCGCTACTGCTGCTGTGGGCAAGGGCAGGTAGGCAATTGGGAGAATGATGGGGTGGGGAGCAGAAAGAGAGAGGAAATGGCATGGGGGACAAAGAGAGTAAGAGAACAGGTGAGAGACAGAGAAGTAGGGGGAAGTAGGAGGAAGCAAAGGTAGGGGAATGGGATAGCCACTCCTTCAAGTTTCTCGCAGGTCCCCATTTGTATTTCATATAAAACTTTGAGCTAAGATGGTGGTTTCCTTTTTTAGAAGTATAAACAGAGAAAGCCTGTGAGCAGGAACCAATGGAAATGTACCCTCACGTGGTTTGGGGTTACCCACAAGCGCTGAGCAAAGTTGCTGCATGGGCTCATATTGGGAGCAGGGGTGAATGTGGCATTTCTACTGGTACTGTCTTTCTGGTGGGGCGGATCTTGGAGCAGAAGATGGGGAGGTACGATGTGCAGCACACTTTCTTAGTGGGATTCTGTGCCAGCTTGTACTGACATCCTTTCATCTGATTGGGAGAGACGGGCCTGCAAGTATGTGGGCCCCAAGTGGCAAAGTACTTTAAAGGTGGGCGCCAACACCTTGAATTGGCAACCGCCCACAAAGGTTGCGAAATAGATGTAGCCGACCCATGATAACAGACTGTAGCATTTTGCACCAATTGCAGCTTCCGGTCATCTTCAAGGACAATCCTACGTACAGCAGTCAAGGTTAGTGCTGTATGGATCCGTATAGCCTTACATGGACTGGGACCAATATATCTAAGGGACCACCTCTTCTCATATTCGCCCCAGAGAGAGTTGCACTCTAAAGATCAACACCTCCTGGTGGTCCCTGGCCCCAGGGACGTCTGTCTTGCCTCAGCCAGGGCCAGGGCTTTCTCTGCCCTGGCCCCAGCCTGGTGGAACAAGCTCCCTACTGAGATCAGGGCCCTGCGGGATCTTCTTCAGTTCCGCAGGGCCTGCAGGACGGAGCTCTTCCGCCAGGCCTTTGGCTGAGGCAGCGGGCGCCCACACATGGCCTCCCTGAGGTTGCTGTCATCTGCCCACTGATAGCTGGCCACTATTCCATCCATATCAACCGGCCAGGATCCTTATAGCCAGCTGAATCCTCGTTTTAATTGTAACTACCAATTTTAATGTTTTAGATTGCTTTGTGTTTTAAATATTGCTTTGTGTTTAAATTTTGAAATCTGATTGTATTTATTACAAATGGCGTTACCCGCCCTGAGCCTGTTTGCGGGATGGGCGGGATACAAATATAAATAAATAAGAATAATGAATAAATGGCAGTCTATAGATAGAGGGAAAGCTTACAGGCCAGGTGTACCGCAGACACTTGTTTCACCAGTAACAGTACTGAATCCTAAGAGGCTTGGCAAGAACATTTAATGGTGTGTGTCAAAGAAAGTTGAAGTCCATCTAATGTGGGAAGGAAGGCCTTTCCAAAGAGAGCCAGTTTGGTGTCGTGGTTAAGTGCGCGGACTCTAATCTGGGAGAACCGGGTTTGATTCCCCACGCCTCCACTTGCACCTGGCTGGATGACCTTGGGCAAGCCGTAGTTCTGGTACAGCTGTTCTTGGAAAACGAGCAGTTTCTGTCAGAGCTCTCTCAGCCCCACCAACCTCACAGGGTGTCTGTGGTGGGGAGGGGCAGGGAAAGGAGTTTGTAAGCCGCTCTGAGACTCCGTTGGGTAGTGAAGGGCGGGGTATAAATCCAATCTCCTCCTCCTCCTCCTCCTCCTTTGTGTCTCACCAACCAAGATCAGCCTCATCCCTGTCAGGATTCAGTGGAGGTCTAGATTAGGCAGTTCCTCGTTATATGTAGTCTGTAATTTGGGGATGTAACAGTCAGCCTTTCAGTAGTTTCAACTCATGGCTTTTTGGGTCTTCTGGACGGTGGTGGAAGGTGATGTCAAGTCACAACCGACTTATGATACCCCGTAGGGTTTTCGAGGCAAGACAGTAACAGAGGTAGCTTGTCACTGCCTGCTTCTGTGTAGTGGCCCTGGAACTTCCTTGGTGGTCTCCCATCCAAATTCTGACCAGGGTCAATCCTGCTTAGCTTTTGAGAGCTGACAAGATCAGGCTAGCCTGACCCATTCAGGTTAGGGCATCTTCTGGAGAGGAGAAACAAGTTTTCATAGAATCATAGAGTTGGAAGGGGCCATACAGACCATCTAGCTCAATGCAGGACCAGCCTAAAGCATCTCTGACAAATATTCGTCCAGCCTCTTCTTGAAAGCTGCCAGTGAAGGGGAGCTCACCACCTCCCTAGGCAGCCGATTCCACCTTTGAACCACTCTGACCGTGAAAAGGTTTTTCCTAACATTTCTGTTATGTAGTTTAAACCCATTGCTTCGGGTCCTGTCCTCTGCTGCCAACAGGAACCGCTCCTTGCCCTCCTCCACATGACAGCCTTTCAGATACTTAAAGAGAGCAATCATGTCCCCTCTCAATCTCCTCTTCTCCTCAGTCTCCAGACCCCTGATCATCCTCCGTCGCTCTCTCTGCACCCTCTCGATTTTGCACCCTCTTCTCTTTTTGGAGATGATTCTCCTGATATTGGAGATGATATATCCCATATATCAGCAGCTCTTCCCATTTTCCCTCATGATGTATGTCTTCTAGACCTTCTGCGTTCTGCGTCTTTTCACCTTAATCTTTTTTTGACTCGTAGGGTTCAGAAACCCAATACAGTATTTCCTGTGAAGTTCCATTAGTGCTGAGTAGAGTGATGCTATTTCTGAGTCTTGGAAATGACCCCTGTTGCTTATATATCCTAAAATGGAATTGGCCTTTTATCCCCTCAGCATCAAACTGTTGCTTTCTGCTCAGTTTGTAATCCGATACACCCCGTAACGACTTAGCTGGTCATGCCCCATAAGTAGAAGTGTCCAAAACTCTGAGGCAACCAGTGAGCTGCTGCAGTTGCTGCAGCTTGCATTGAAAGCAAAGCTTGGTATTAGCAAATTAATCTGTTTGAAACAGGAATTACTGTAGTTTGGACGGAGAACTCAGGAGAGTCTGTGGTTCAGCCTTTTGGTAGCATGATGTCAGGGCAATTTGCATGGCCCAGTTGTTAGCGTGGTCAGCGATCCGT
The DNA here is from genome assembly GCF_001447785.1 of Gekko japonicus. Lineage (NCBI taxonomy): Eukaryota > Metazoa > Chordata > Lepidosauria > Squamata > Gekkonidae > Gekko > Gekko japonicus. The sequence goes on from NW_015160879.1 coordinate 369,876, forward strand.
TCCTGAACTCTGTCCAAAGCTCATTAACATCAGTAAAAAAAATAAATGGGTTTTAGAGTAGGCCCCAATTTCATAAGCCTGGGGGAATACAAATGCCTTTTTTTGCTGCAACTAAAACTCTGTGAGAGAGAGACAGAGAAAGAGAATTAAAAGTTGGGGAGCACTTTTTCTAGAGCTCAGTTTTTTTGTTTCTCCAATATTTGCTTGCTTTAACGTTACCAGTATCAAAAGACATGTACGCCCCCCATCTATTGCATTTTATCCAATCAGAAGGAAACAATGAAGCCCTCTTCATCATTCATTTTGCAAATTGCCCTTTGCTGATCACTTGGATAAGGGCCTTTATGCCAATAAAGGTCAACTGAACTGAACTGCATAAAGGCACATAGAAAATCTACTTCGTTTTTCCTTTTGGCTAAAACGTGTTGAGCAAAGGGAGCTTTTCAGAGCCTCAAAAACGGGGAAAAGGTGTTTGTGTGTGTGTGGGGGTCTCCTTCGCCTTGGGCTGTTGAGGGACCTGTCCTTTGATTATTGCTCTTCCCCTTCCCCTCTTCTTTTCCTTGGCTTTGCGACATGTCAGTGCTGCCAAATTTCTGCTAGCTGAGCATCAATGCCAGAGAAGTAAAAAGGACTGCCAATTTAAACTCACTCAGCTGCCATCCTACAGAGTACAGGGAAGCAGTAAAGATAATGCGTTTGGTGGTGCGTTGTGTATAAACAGTCAACAGATTGTGCGTCGTCTTTCATGTGCCTGTCCCATGCCTGAGCATCTGGCACGGTTCTAAAGCAAGTTCAATGTTGCGGTGAAAGGAGAAAAGAAAATAACCCACTCATGCTTAACTGTTATCTTAGCATTCATAACTGTCTTGTGCTGATTCAATATTAGAATACATCATAAAGGCAGAAGTAGGTCAAGACTAGCCCAGGGCGCATCTTATACGTTTACCCTCCCGAACACCGAATCCTCTGTTGGGTTAGTGTTTGCATTGGTAATTGCAGAGTTTCGTCCTTGAAGAAGATTATAGATCATCAGAATCTTGCTTTAAAGTGAACTCTGCGACCATCAAAGTAGTGTCTCTCTTTGCTTATAGGCCTAAATGGCATCCCAAAAAAGATGTCTCACTTTGCACTACTGGAGCGAAGTGTCACCACCACCAGCTGCTGTTGTTCTATGGCAAACGTTTAAGCAGCTGTAGCAGCTGCTGTGTCTTTGAAGAATTACCATTTTTAGCTTTTTGATGAAGAAGAGGAGTTGGTTTTTATCCCCTGCTTTTCGCTACCTTATGGAGTCTCAAAGCATTTACAATCATATTCCCTTCCTGTCACCACCACAGTCACCTTGTGAGGTAGGTTGGGCTGAGAGAGTTCTGAGAACTGTGACTGGCCCGAGGTCACCCAACAGGCTTCATGTGGAGGAATGGGGAATCCAACCTGATTCTCCAGATTAGAGCCTGCCGCTCTCAGCCAGTGTTCCGTCTAAGCTGAGTTAGTGTGAGCTTAGCTCACAGTTTCTTAGCCTCCAGCTCATGCATTTTTGTCTTCGCTCAGGAAGGATGGCTCCAGGGCAATGTAATTCATGCAGTAGCTAAATTGCTCACTCACAACTTTAATGCCAGTAGCTCACAAAGTAAAATTTTTGCTCACAAGACTCCACAGCTTAGAGGGAGCATTGCTCTCAACCACTATCCCACACTGATTCTCAGTGTTTCTTCTGAGGGGCGCTAATGTTTTCCACACAGAGGTCCTTTCCGCATTTGCCTGCCACGCCAGATTTTCTCAGTGTTCGAGTCGAGGCAGTTTTAAGTCCACAGCAAAACACCAACCAAATAACCTGGGGCAACAGCAGGCTGAAACGGGGCTGACCACTGAAGGGAGGTGATGTCATGCAGAACGGTGAAACAAACCCAGGATAAAAAGAAGGTTGAATTCAATTTTAGTGCAGGATTGCTTGGAGGACACCACGGTAAACATGTGTGCAGAAAAGAAGGTTGACTTCGATTTTAGTGCAGGATTGTTTAGAGGACACCACGGTAAACATGCACGCAGAAAGAGCCAGAGACAGGCTCGCATAGTTCCCTTGTTGCTGCTGTGGTTGCTGATACAGCGCAACATGAGGTTTCCATATGGCAAGTTCCTGTGTAGTTTCCCTGCCCTAGTTCCCCAGCAACAACCATTCCACTAGGGACTTTTCAGGTTTTCTTAAGAAACTGACAGCTGAAATATTGTTCTGTCATCATAACAATGCGTGTATCGGGTCCTCTGAATTCCCAGCTTCCATTAATTTTTTTTTTAAGGTAAGGTTCTAGCGCTGTCTGTTTGTGAAGATACATCTTTCCATTCCATCTCTGCAGCCGAAGGGGCTAGAGACTTGCTTTATAAAAACAAATATGAAAGCTAGGTATTCAGAGAACCTCATATACAGGTTGTTATAACATTATAAAGGTAAAGGTTTCCCTTGCTCGAAAGCCAGCTGAATCCGACTCTAGGGGTATGGTGCTCATTTCCGTTTCCAAGCCGAAGAGCCAGCGCTGTCCGGAGACGTTTCTGTGGTCGTGTGGCCGGCATGACTAGATGCCAAGGCGCACAGAACGGAACATTATAGCAATATCTAATTGACAACTCAAGCAAACAAACCAAAAATCCCCTGGCGGCAAGGGACAGGAAACAGCGGCGGCAGGGGCAAGAAAAAAGGATGCCTTGTGGGCAGGTCTGGGAAAACCCAAACTTTCCCACCCACACGGCAGCCATCCAGGTGTCGCTGTGATCTTTAACAAAAGTCTTTAGCAAAACAGGTTTGGAGAAAATGTGGGAAAGCCCTGGGAGGGGTGTTCCCTCCAAGCCGAGTTAGTGTGAGCTAGCTCACAGTTTTGTAGCCTCCGGCTCACAAATTTTTTGCCTTAGCTCAGGAAGGGATGGCTCCAGAGCAAACTAACTGATGCAGTAGCCAAATTGCTTGCTCACAACTTGAATGCCAGTAGCTCACAAAGTGGAATTTTTGCTCACAAGACTCCACAGCTTAGAGGGAACACTGCCTGGGAGGTGCATGAGTGCACCTTGATGCTGTGGGGAAGCAGTGAAAAGTCTCTTCCCAGCAGCACTGGACTGGGGCAGATAACCCATGTGGACAATAGATTTCTTTTCTGCTTCAGTCAGTGACTGATGGAGAAGAGACACTCAACTGACTGAAGTTGTGAATGGTGTGTGAGCGCATGGGCACACAAGTAACACTTCGGACGGTTTGGTTCAGACTCACGTAGCGAACCTCCCCAAGTCAAGGAGTAAAGACTTGTGCCATCACAAGACAGAGACAGTATTAAGAGCTAAAGACCGTGTAAGCAAATCTTGCCCATGGAATACACACACTCCTTTGTGGTGTGAGGCAGCGGTCATTTCCTGCAGGAACGCACAGGAGCGGAGCTCCAGCAGTAAAGAGCCCAGAGGGCGGGCACATGCAACAAGCCCCACCCCCTGCTCCCAGCAGCCCTCAGTCAGAGCAAGAAGCAGCCAGGTAAGTTGCAGAGCCCCCCCCCCCCCACCGCCCCAAAACAGTCCAGTGGCACCTTTAAGACCAAGTTTTATTCAGGTACAAGCTCTCCCTCCTCTGCGAGATCTGCACGTCCCCCCCTCCCCCCAAAT
>NW_015160879.1:374118-376508 GCF_001447785.1 Gekko japonicus
TTCTTCCATGCCCCTGCCTGGCCCCGACGGCGAGGCCCATGCGGCTCCGAGCTGTCGGGCCCGCCAAACCTCCCCCCCCCACGGCAACGGCGGTGAGGCCTCCGCTCGGCCCGCCAAGCCTCCCCCAGCGGCAGCAAGGCCTGGCCAGCCCGCCAAACTTTCCCTCCCCACGCGGTGGCGGCGGCGGCTGAGTGGCTCACAGACGCCAGCCCACCAAGCCTTTGACTTCTCCTCCCCAAGCGGCAGCAGCAGCTTTTTGGGGGATTTAAATATCTCCCCCCCCCCATATTTTTTCCAACTTTTTAGATTTTTCTGCACACCTGGGGACTGCCCCAAATGTGCAGGAAAATCTCCCTGCCCCCCAGGTGCCCCCGATGTGCGCAGGGGGCGCCTTCGCTATTAGATATATTGATATGGAGCACAGTTCCATCAGTGGCTATGAGTCACAAGGTATAGATAGGAACTCTGGGGCGAGTGATGCTCTGTCTTCTTGGTGCTTGGGGGGGGGCAACAGTGGGAGGGCTTCTAGTGTCCTGGCCCCACTGGTGGACCTCCTGATGGCACCTGGTATTTCTGGCCACTGTGTGACACAGAGTGTTGGACTGGATGGGCCTTTGGCCTGATCCAACATTGGCTTCTCTTATGTTCTTAAGCTAAGCAGGGTCAGCCCTGGCTTGTGTCTAGATGTGAGATCTCCAAGGGATACTAGGATCATGGCACAGAGGCAGGCAATGGCAAAGCACCTCTGAACATCTCTTGCCTTGAAAACCCCAAGCGTGTTGCCTTAAGTCAGGTGTGACTTGACGGCAATTTCTACCCCCAAATACCCTATTAAATTGCCTGTTGCATTAGTACCAAAGAGTTGTTAACCAAGTGAGAGACAGTTCACGGTGAAAGACTGTCAGTTCTCTGAAAAATACATTTAATTGCTTAACGAATCCCAGATCTTCAGCCTTGGCTCCCACATGACAGATTTTTTTAAATATGCCAGCATAACCACCCTAAGCTTTAATAAGTCAGGAATTCTTTACGTTTCTGAGTACTCTGTACTTTAATGTTCACCTGGCATCTCTTCTACTGCACAGACGAGAGTGAGCTGTAGACGAAAAACAAATATAGGTCAGCTTGCAGTGATCTATATTTGTACCTTGTCAAGATAGGCATATGAAAAGAAAAGGCAAAATTAGGGCTTCAAAGGATTTTGGGACTCAGGGGAAAGGAACCAGCAGAAGGGAAAGACCTGTAAAAATCATCCATTACCCCGGTTAATTATAGGATGTTGTCATACAGCCTTCAGAGTCACAGGTACCTCTTTGCAAGGGGAACGAGTCAGTATCGGCCTCCCTGTGAAGTAATGCATACAAACTGGGCCACAGGATGGGGGGGGGGGGGGGGAAGAGGATACATTAAATAAAGAAAGCTTCTTGTCTCCCATGGCAGGTATGTGATTCCCCTCAGGAAGGCTCACGCCATCCTTAGAATCAATAGGTGCAGGTAGTGTGATAAATCGGCTTGGAAATGGCAAATAGTGGTTTTTTATTTCCTCATATTGTTGGAAATGAAACTACAAAGTCTGGCCTTTTGCCCTGGCTTGGAAGAAGTGTGTCAATAACAGAAGAGGTGGTAGCATCGTACAAAACAGCTTTAAAGTGTAAGTTTCCATACTGTAAAATTAATGCAGTTAATTTTAAACTCCTCATAACCTTTGGTATTTAAATGTGATGCAGGCAGCATCTTTACAAATAGGTCTTTTCATGCACTTCTGAATATTAATGCAATAGATCTCCACTTTTGCAGTAACAGCCTTGTTATCTAGTCTGTAAATGGGCATGAGAGGTCGGGCTCCTTTGTCACAATTAGGTGTTCAGTTCTGGTCTTCTGTATTGCTGTAGTACTGCAAAATGCAGTGGAGGTTCAACCTTCACTACCCAAAGGTGTCTCAGAGCAGCTTACAAACTCCTTTCCCTTCCCCTCCCCACAACAGACACCCTGTGAGGTAGGTGGGGCTGAGAGAGCTCTAACAGAAACAAAGTAATGGAAGCTGTAAAAGGTAAAAGGGATTCCTTTAAGCAGTGGAAAGCAAGTCACAGTGAGGCTGATAAAACGGAACACAGGCTATGGCAAATAAAATGCAAGTCTGTGGTCAGGCAGGCAAAAAGGGAATATGAGGAGCGTATAGCAAAAAACGTAAAAACCAACAATAAAACTTTCTTCAAATACATTAGAAGCAGGAAACCAGCCAGGGAGGCAGTGGGGCCCTTGGATGACCAAGGGGTAAAAGGAGTACTGAAGGATGATAGGGTGAGAAGCTGAGAAGCTAAATGCATTTTTTGCCTCCGTCTTCACTGTGGAAGATGAGAAGTGCTTGCCCACTCCAGAACTGCTGATTT
>NW_015160879.1:380027-381778 GCF_001447785.1 Gekko japonicus
CAACCCTGTAGGGTTTTTGAGGCAAGAGACGTTCAGAGGTGGTTTGCCATTGCCTGGCTCTGCGGCACAACTCTGGTATTCCTTGGAGGTCTCCCGTCCAACTACTAGCCAGAGCCAACCCTACTTCGCTTCCGACATCTGATGAGAGCAGGCAAGCCTGGACTATCCGGGTCAGTGCATTGGTAACCCTACTTGAGGCTAAATATCCAACTAGACACTTCACATGACTGGAGCCCCAGTACATTTTTATTGGTAAATAGCAGCCGTGACATAGGATGATTAGTACTGGGGCCATGGTGTAGGAGAAGAAGGTTAAATCAGCAATCCTTGAAGCAGGGTAGTGGCAGCATGTTTGTAATTTAACCAAGTGTCCAGAGTCAGACCTCCCACCCTCACACTTACCTCCAAGGACACAAGAGGCCTCCAGACCGTGCCAAGGAAACTGTCTAGGGAGGGCGGCAGAAGCCCCATGTGATGTTGCAGGAGCAGCTTCCCAGCTTGCCATGATGCCCAGAAATGCCAGGTAGGCCAGGGGGCAGCAGCAGAGGCACAAGGCAACAAGGGTGGCAGAGAAGCAGCAGAACCCACCACATGCAATAGCCCTTTCCTCATCTGTTGTGGGAGCCAGGAGGGCATCTTTGGAAGGACAGGGCAGGCTGCAGTGACTTCCTTAGGCCAGCAGGGGACAGGACAGAAGCCTTCTAAGGCTTGGGGCAGGGGAAAGAAGGCTTTAACATTTGCCTGTACCATTTCCCTGGCCTCCATTGGTCCCCTAAGATGAAGATTGGCCTGCGAAAGGATAACTAAAGATTGCCTGCATGTTGCTTGTATGTTTCCCCCAGTGGTGGGGAGAGAGCTAAATCCTACAACACAGTGGTCTTGTCCCCACTCTTGCAGGATTCACGGATCTAATGATCAAACTAATGGTCTGACCATCAGTTTGTGTACCTGGAAAGGACTTTCATTTCCTCCTCCTGCCAAAGGAGTCTTAACAGGAAAGGTGTGGGGCCCGTCTGGTGGAAAACTTGGAAGCCGTGTGTGTGTGTGTGTGTGTGTGTATGTGTGTCTTATGTGTTTAGAATTAGAAGAAGAGAAGAAGAAGAAGAGATTGGATTTATACCCCGCCCTTCACTTGGAGTCTCAGAGCGGCTTACAAGCTCCTCTCCCTTCCCCTCCCCACCACAGACACCCTGTGAGGTGGGTGGGGCTGAGAGAGCTCTGACACAAACTGCTCTTTCAGGAACAGCTGTGCCAGAGCTTGTGACTGACCCAAGGTCACATCAGCAGGTGCAAGTGGAGGAGTGGGGGAATCAAACCCGGTTCTCCCAGATTAGAGTCCGCACACTTAACCACTACACCAAACTGGGTGGGGAATGAAGAATTATGATTGTTCCCTTCTCAAGTCATGTTGTAGAGGGCTTAGGTTTTTGTGCTGCATGTGGCAGTATCCGTACAACGTGTTTTTCCGATGATGGCTTGCTGGCTTGAATCTCATCTCTACGATTTCTGTAGCCTGCTGCTGTAGTCTCTTCTGCCTCATCCAGCCGTTCCCTGGGCACCTAATCCGCTGGGTTCTTCTGTCATTTCCCTTGAATTTCCCTTCTCTCTCAGATAAAATGTTGGTTTGTGGAATGGCAGGCACCACTGGGACCCCTGTGCTCTCATGCTGGCTTCGCTGACAAGACCCTCCCTTCTGTTTCTGCACTGATGGTTGAGGTTTATAGTTATCAGGGTTTTCCGTGCATTTGTTA
>NW_015160879.1:382643-390464 GCF_001447785.1 Gekko japonicus
GGCAGATCATGAGAGGGAGGGCAGGAAGGGTTGCCTCAGTGCTTAGTTCTTGTGGCCCTTTCTTACACACCCAGGGAAATGCTGCTTGCCATTTTGGGATCAGGAAGCAATCCTGGAGGGCTTTTTGTTATCTTCTGGGTGTGGAACAGTGGTCACTGCGGGTGTGGAGGAGGAGGTATTTGTGAGTTTCCTGCCTTGCAAGGGGTTGGACTAGATGACACTGGAAGTCTCTTCCAACTCTATGATTCTACGATTCTACTTTCACAGTTTCCTGACTTGAATGCTCTGCCTGCTTCAGACACCTTTTCTTATGTTGGCCTCACTCTGCTATAACCTCTACAGATTTCTGTCCCTCCTAACTTTTAAACAGTACCCAGTGATCCTGGATAATGCAGCTAGTATTTTTGTTTGATCCAGCTAGCATTAAGAACATAAGAGAAGCCAGTTTTGGATCAGGCCAATGGCCCATCCAGTCCAACACTCTGTCACACAGTGGCCAAAAATACCAGGTGCCATCAGGAGGTCCAGCAGTGGGGCCAGGACACTAGGAGCCCTCCCACTGTTGCCCCCCTCCCCAGCACCAAGAATACAGAGCATCTCTTGCCCCAGACCGAGAGTTCCTATCTATACTTCTTCAAACAGCTTTGGTTTCACCGTATCTTTTATCCTTGGTGTCCTGCATTGTGCACTGATATTTCTTCGTAGTGTACTGTGCAAGGACGTCAAGAACCTGATGCATCTAGGGAGCTCAACTGTTCTTCTTTCCTTCTTCCAGCCGTAGGAACGCATTTTAGAAGAGTAACCTTGTAATCTTCATGTTTTTGCTGAATGTAGCCGCATTCATTATTCACACCATCAGTGTCAAGCCTTCGTTCTGTGTTTACAAATCAAGCAACATAGTTCCTGATTTTTGTCAGCTGTCTATCCGCTGCCATCGAACAGCTAAACAGCTATTTGTTCTAGGCCATGTGATGATTGCATAATTTCCTCCCCCCCTTCATTTCAGGACAGGAAGCTGACCAAAGCAGAGCAGCAGAGATTTAAAGAAGAAGCCGAGATGCTCAAAGGACTGCAGCACCCCAACATTGTCCGGTTTTACGACTCCTGGGAATCAACGGTCAAAGGAAAGAAGTGTATTGTGCTGGTAACGGAACTGATGACATCTGGAACTCTGAAGACGTACGTGTTCCCCTGACCTTTCCCGGGCGGGTCTGTAGGCTTCCCAAGTCCCCCCAGGGGGCGGGGAAACCCCCACCCCAGAGGCCCGTTTTCCGCCGCTGGCGGATCGGGCCCCAGGGGGAACCCCAACCCGACGTGCGTGTGACCCGGAAGTGAAGCGACCACGCCGGGCACGCTGGGGGCGGGGCCACGGTCATCAAGGGAAAACTCTATGGTACTTGAAAAAGTGTGTGTGCGCACAAAAACTCACACCTTGAATAAAACTTTGTTGGCCTTAAAGGTGCAAAAGAAGTCTGATAAAGGACCAATATTAAAAACCTAGTTGAAACTTATAATATACACAAATACATGTATTTATTAGAAAGACAGTTAAAAACATATAAGGGCCCAGTGAAAGCCTCATTAAAAAGTTTAAGTGGCCTGAATGCAAGGGCCAATACACAGGACCTAACGTGTTTCTGCCCTACTGGGGGGCCTTCTTCAGTGGTCAAACAATATTGAGGTACACGTAACAATAATACATATTACAAAAAGATAACCGATAAGGGAATACTGGACCAAAAAAAGGAAGGCTGTAGAAAAAAGAAAAAAAGAAAATTGAATATGAATAATCAAATATTTTTTTAACTTACAGTGTAGTAAAAATGACTATATTACTTACTTAAAAAGCAAGATTTGTAGACACAAGACAAAGATGTTTGTGAGGCCTTTAAAGATGAAAGTCATGTGTCTGGTGCCAAATGCACAGTTGCTGAATTAGAACATCTAAAAAATAAAAGATATTTAAAAAGCTAATGCAGTAAATAAAAGCCAATATAATAGCAGAAATAAAAAATCAATAATATACAAGGTGCCACTGGACTCTAAATTTGTTCTACTGCTTCAGACCAACAGGGCTGTCCACCTGGATTTATCCAGAATAGACATTAAGTGTCTGTAATTCCCTGGATCTCCAATGGACTTAAAAAAAAATAATGGTGTTATATTTCCTACTTTCCAGTCCTCCTACAGGAAGACTGATTTTTAGCCCCTGCACGTACTGGTTAGAAGATCAACAATTTCACATGTGAGTTCTTTAAGAACCCTTGGATGCCTGCCATCTACACCTGATCGGATTTTTAATTTGCCCATTATTCCATAGAACTTTTATCTCTCGTCATCTTGACTCAGCCTTCCGAAAACAGGAAAATTTTAAAAAGTCAACGAACTTAATTTTTAAAAAACTTTTGACTTACACAGAGACAGCAGCACTCCTTTTTTTAGCAGAGTTCTGTAGGAGAGAGACCTTGCGAAGGAGACTCTGGCAAGCAATCATATCACTGCGTTTCATCGTATTGCATGTGATTATATCAAAACTTTGCAATGTTTGTTAGATGTTCCTGGTGAAAATGCCCCCGTGGCTCCTGAATAAGTTTTCGGGGAGATGGAGTCTGTTCCTATTGAGCTCCAAGGAAGCTGAATGGATCAAGATGAAGCTTGGAGCGGTTATTGACACAGCCAAACATTATTAGTGGTCAATGAACATGTAAATAGCATCTATTGCATTGATTGTATTAGCATGTATCAGGGGTCCCTGGCCTTCTTCAGCCTGCAGGCGCCTTCGGAATCCTGCCACAGGATGGTGGGTGAATCTACAAAATGTCTGCTGCGGGAGGTGGAGCCCAACCGCAAAATGTCACAGAGTGAAGTCATGCATAACTGTGATAGCAACGCCGACATTTCAGGCAGAAGCTCTGTTTAACGGGATGCCCTTTAAAATTAATACAGGGTTTAAAAATACTGTCTTGCATTTTATTTTTATTTATTTTTCCACTCCTACTCCGCCGAAGCAGGCTCAGGGCGGCTTAACGCAAGATAAAATCCATAATAACACTCAAGGTTTCATAAAACACTTAACAACATGCCAGTTAAAACAGTACCATATTAAATATTAAAGTGCTAGCTGTGTTCTTTGATACCATAACGATGGCAAGTTTCCGTATGAATACATTCCACAGTTGTTTACATATCCAGTTAACTGATCTTCTTCAGTATAATCGGCGCACCTAGGCTGTCGATAACCGACCAGGAACCAGGCTGTACAGGCTGTTATAGTCGTTGATAATAGTTGTTAATAGTGGTGGCGGCTCCTAGTTGAAAGCCTGGCGGAAGAGCTCCGTCTTGCAGGCCCTGCGGAACATATGCACAACCAGTGTTCCCTTTAAGCTGAGTTAGTGTGAGCGAGCTCACAGTTTTTTTAGCCTCACACATTTTCATCTTAGCTCAGGAAGGGACGGCTCCAGAGCAAACTAATGTATGTAGCAGCCAAATCGCTCGCTCACAACTTTCACGCCAGTAGCTCACGAAGTAGAATTTTTGCTCACAAGACTCCACAGTTTAGAGGGAGTGTTGCACATAACATACCTTTGGTCACACCGTAAAGATCCGTGTGCTGCGGTGGCCGCTGATGCGGAAAACAACTTATGAAAATGTGTACAGCCAGTCAGTGCCCCAGCAGCCAGTCAGAAGCCTTTCTGGGCAGAAGCCCCACCCATCCTTGCCCACTTTCTAAAAATACTTGGTGGGTGCCAGGAAAGGTGATGGCAGGCACCATGGTGCCCACGGGAACGTCATTGGGGACCCCTGCTATATTCATCCATCTGTAACTATCTGGTTCCTTTTTATTGTATTTATTCATTTTCCCGAACTCACAGATGTGATGGTGCTAATCAGTGGGTACAGATTCCCTTGCAGTCTGGGTGTTCCTCCTTTTGTCACTGGATACTGTGCTCTCAATACGCATGGAGTAAGATGCCTTCTGACCGTCTGCAGTTCTTGTGTCCTCCTCTAGGTACTTAAAGCGTTTCAAGGTCATGAAGCCAAAAGTCTTAAGGAGCTGGTGCCGACAGATCTTGAAAGGACTGCACTTCCTGCACACGAGGACCCCTCCTATCATCCACCGGGATCTGAAATGTGACAACATCTTCATCACAGGCCCCACTGGTTCGGTGAAGATTGGTGACCTAGGACTGGCTACCTTGATGCGCACATCGTTTGCTAAGAGCGTCATTGGTGAATATCGTGTGTTCACGTACTCCATTGGAGAATCCCCGGTGATGAGTGTTTGCAGGGCTATTTTTGGGCAGGAACACACAGGAACGGAGTTCCGGCTGACTCCTGAGTTGGCCATGCCCAGCAGGAACTCATTAGCATAGTAGGCCACACCTAACAGCATAAACTCATTAGGATTGGCTACATTAGAGGTGTGTTGCCTAACATGCAAAGGAGTTCCTGCTACAAAAAAAGCCCAGAGTTTTGACAACAAAGTAAACAGAATAAGAAGCAAAAGGTGGGTGTGGCTGGATGACCACACTTCTGGTAACATGGGGGTGTGGCCTAATATGCTAATGAGCTGTGCTGCCAGGGGTGTGGCTTAATATGCTAATGAGTTTTTCTGTTGGGTGTGGCCTATTATGCTAATGAGTTCCTGCTGGGCTTTTCCTACCAAAAAAGCCCTGGGTGTTTGTCCTTCCTAGAGATTAGATACTGCAGCTGTATCTGGGTAGAACTTTAGCTTTAGCAAAAGTAGTTCAAACATAAGATGGGTAGCCATATTAGTCTATCTGTAGCAGTGAAAAAGAGCAAGAGTCCAGGAGCACCTGAAAGACTAACAATATTTGTTAGCAAAAGTAGTTCAAACATAAGATGGGTAGCCATATTAGTCTATCTGTAGCAGTGAAAAAGAGCAAGAGTCCAGGAGCACCTGAAAGACTAACAATGTTTCTGGCAGGGGAGGAGCTTTCGTGAGTCACGGCTGAAGAAGTGAGCAGTGACTCAGGAAAGCTCCTACCCTGCTGCAAATTTTGTTAGCCTTTAAGGTGCTCCTGGACTCTGGCTCTTTTCTACAGTCCAAGCTTAAGTCCTCTGAAGTAGGCTGCCAACAACCTGGAGAAAAAATGTCCCCGCCTCAATAGAGTGTTAATGGGGTGTCATTTGTCAGGTAATGTTATTTATCTCCATGCTATAAAAAGCCTCACCTGCCTGCTTCCATGCATTAAGTGTCTAGGATTCCATTGAGGCTTCTGAGCTGTGCCACTACCCCCTGTGCCTATGCTATTTTGGAAATCGGGTTCCGTTTTACCAGCCGCTGTTGAAGATCATTGAAACGTCTTGATTTATACCTGGGAGAGGCGTCTGGCTGTTCTTTCCACAGTGGGAGTCTTCTGTTGCAGTTACTTTCTGTTTGGAGGTCTATGGACACTTATCTATGTATGGAATTATAGAGGAGCCTACTGTTGCGGGAGCGGGGGCCTGGCGGGAGCTGGTCCATGGGGTCACGAAGAGTTGGACTCGACTGTGCGACTGAACAACAACAACACTGTTGGTTTTGAATATGTTTTTCGTTTAAACTATGTTTAATTGTTCTGAGCAATCTATTGGATCAATGTCTATACACTCTATTGGGTTGTGACCAGTGTTCCCTCTAAGCTGAGTTAGTGTGAGGCAGATCACAGTTTTTTAGCCTTCAGCTCACACATTTTTGTATTTGCTCAGGAAGGAGGACTCCATAGCAAACTAATTGATGCAGCAGCCAAATCGCTCACTCACAACTTTAACGCCAGTAGCTCACAAAGTAGAAGTTTTGCTCACAAGATTCCACATCTTAGAGGGAACATTAGTTGTGACCACTAACCCTTCTTTGTAGTTCATTGAATATAATATATAGTTTTGAACCATAGTTGTGAACTGTAGATGGTCTTCCCTTGGTGGGTGTTGTTTGTGGCTTAAGTGTCTATGAGGCAGGGCGTTTTTTCCTCCAGGCTGTTAGCAACCCTGTCTGAAGGGCTGACTCTTGGCTGTTTCTAGTGTAGCGTATTAATCCAATGGATGGTATGAGTCTGACTGACAGATTTTGCCCTTAAACAGAACTTTCAAGCAAAGGGATTCTTATAAACCATGCTAGAAGTGGTGGATGCAAGGGATATTCCAGCACATTCCACAGTACTCTGAACATGTCTACATGTGGTTGCATTAAGGGGATATGCAGTCATTCATATAAATACATTCCCCCCCCCCCCCGTTTTCCAACAGAACTTTCAAGCAAAGGGATTCTTATAAACCATGCTAGAAGTGGTGGATGCAAGGGATATTCCAGCACATTCCACAGTACTCTGAACATGTCTACATGTGGTTGCATTAAGGGGATATGCAGTCATTCATATAAATACAATGAAAACATTACATCTGAGAGCAATACATTCTGCTATATCTTTTTGAGGTGCCAGATTGAGAACGATCAGTAGGGATGTTCCCATTTTGCTCATATAAACGAGCAAGCGGAGGAACAGTTTCTTCAACCATACTAACTGTCTGTGAAGTGTGAATGTGTATCTTGTGTAAGAGGCCCATGTGTGTAGTTCTGAACTTAAGTCCTCATTCTGCAGTTGGATTCTGTTTCCTCACATGTGAATACTAGAAGCAGCCCGGAGTTCGAAGTTTCAGAAGCGGGTCCTGAGCTGCCATAATGTGGCTCTTCCTCTGTATAGATCCAATTTCACACATGCTGTTTGCTAGGTTGCAACAACCCCTTGTTCATCATTTTGTCTTATGTGCGATCCCACATGGAATTGCGCACGCATGGGGCACCTGCGGCAGTTCCTATGTGTGCCTGGACAGAAGAACACTCGATGAACAACAGTTACATTTAAGGCCAACCGCACTGACAGGCTTAAACGGGTTTAATGGTTACTTCCTCTCCTAAGGAAGCCTTGGGAACTGTATATATCGGGGGCAGGGGGTTAGGGATCTCTGACATAAAATTCTCGACAGAAAAATTCTCAACGTGCTTATCAAACGACTACAGTTTCAAAGATTTTGGATGCGATGCCGTGGTGTTTAAAGTTAATACAAATTTGTAGTGTAGAGGTGACCTAGATAGGAAAAAAGCAAATAGCACGAGGCAGTTTGGAAGCAAGGAATGAGTGCCGTGCAGAGACAGAGTAGAAGAGGAGGAGGATTGGATTTATACCCTGCCCTTCACTCGGAGTCTCAGAGCGGCTTACAAACTCCTTCCCCTTCCCCTCCCCACCACAGACACCCTGCGAGGTAGGTGGGGCTGAGAGAGCTCTTTCGAGGACTGCTCTTGAGAGAACAGCTCTGACTAGAACTATGGCTTGCCCAAGGTCATCCAGCAGCTGCAAGTGGAGGAGTGGAGAATCAGATCTGGTTCTCCCAGATTAGAGTCTGTGCACTTAACCACTACACCAAACCGGCTCTCAGTACCTAACTGTAGCATCGTCCTGGGTAGCTGTGATGCATTTTGTCATCCTGTTTCAGATACTTCCGGTTTATTTATTTTATTTGTTTGTTTCCTTCATCTGTACCCCACCTTTTTGCCCCATGGGGACCCACAGCGGCTTACGTAATTCTCCTCGCCTAGCCTGTGAGGTTGGCTAGGCCGAGAGGGTGTGACTAGGCCCACAGTCACCCAGCAAGCCTCCATGGCAGAGTGGGGATTCGAACCCAGTTTCCCCAGATCCTAGTCTGACACTCTCCGCACTACAGCACGCCGTCTCTGTAGGAAGGAAGATGCCGTCGTCGTCGTCTCCCCCACCCTGGAAGTAGTGGGATTTCTGGATGACCGCGCGTGCAAGATTTGGGTGG
>NW_015160879.1:390794-426611 GCF_001447785.1 Gekko japonicus
CCTTACTCCGAGTGCCAGAATGCCGCTCAAATCTACCGAAAAGTAACCAGTGTAGGTATACGTTTTTTCCCCCAGGGCAAACTTGTACATTGGCCGCTTGAAATGGCAAAGCCTCATGAGTTAGAATGTGTGCTTGGTCTTGTCGCAGGCGAGTGGTGGCCGCACTTCGTCTGAGCACGTCTTTTCAAACGTTGCTGAGTTATTCCAGAATAGCTCATCTTTTGAGATGTCACCTGAGCAGGAGAAGGTTATAGGGCTTTTTGGTGTACAACGGTTTACGATCTACATTCCTTTCCCCTCCCCACAACTGATGCCCTGTGAGGTAGGCAGGGCTGAGAGAGTTCTGAGAGAAACTGTTCTTTCAAGAACAGCTCTGACAGAACGATGGCGTGCCCAAGGTCATCCAGCAGCTGCAAGTGGAGGAGTGGGGGAATCAAACCCCGTTCTCCCAGATTAGAGTCCACGCTCCTAACCACTACACCAAACTGGCTTTATTAGATTAATTTTCATGCACAGTCACGAAATGGTCTTACGCCTGGGTGTGAATGGCCTGATGAAGCTAAAGGAAAAGATTAATCAAATGGATTAGAATGGATTTTGTCCCCTTTTCACAATATTATATAAAGCCTAGACATCCAGCATTGATCTCATTTAGAGAATAGCTGGGATTAAAAAAACCCACAACAGCTACAGTTGGCACATCAGTTGCGTTATGATCAATTAGAGTTGCTTCCAAGTAAATGTGTGCAGGGTCAGGTTTTATGTGGCCGAGCTAATTCCACTAACTTAGTCTGCTTGGAAGGGCCTTGTAAATTGGGGATTTTCCATTCGTTCCGTCCAGCCGCCACAGAGAAAACTCCTGCTGCGTATTATCTATTAACAGCCACATCCCTTTTCTCCTAGGGCATTAAGCCTGCCAGTTTTAACAAGGTAACTGACCCGGAGGTGAAAGAGATCATTGAAGGATGCATTCGGCAAAACAAGTCCGCGAGGTGGGTAAGCCCGTTCCGTGCTTCCTGTTGCTTTGGGCACCGAAAATTAAGAGGGAGCCTTTGTGGGTTTTAATGGGGCCTTGTCTGTAACTGGCAACAAACGACCTGATTAAGCACAGCGTTCCTGCTTGGTGCAGCAGTTCTAAGCACCTGCATAAATCCTTTTGAAGTCGAAGGAAATTAAAAACCCGTACAATGTAAATCACATGGCTAAATTGGGATTTTTGTCTGGCTCGTTTCCAGAATGTTGTGGAGTCGGAAGAGATGTATGTGGAGGAAGAAAGAAGGCCCAGTGGTTTCAGGGTCAGGGGGCGTAGACCAGCGCAGAGAATTTAAGCTTCTGGTCAGGGGGCGTACACCAGCGCAGAGAATTTAAGCTTCTGGTTAGGGGTGCCAGCCACCAGGTGGGATCTCGGGATCCTCCCAAAAGGCAAATTCAGTCTTGGGTTGTATTAAAAGGGCCATAGCATCAAAATCGCAGGAGGTCATATCCCCTCTGTATACTGCCTTGGTCAGGCCACACCTGGAGTACTGTGTGCAGTTCTGGAGGCCTCACTTCAAAAAGGACGTGGGCAAAATCGAGAGGGTGCAGAAGAGAGCGACAAGGATGATCAGGGGTCTGGAGACTGAGCTCTACGAGGAAAGGCTAAAGGCCTTGGGAATGTTTAGTTTGGAGAAGAGGAGATTGAAGGGGGACATGATTGCTCTCTTTAAATACTTGAATGGCTGTCATTTGGAGGAGGGCAAGGAGCTGTTCCAGTTAGCAGCAGAGGACAGGAACTGAAGCAATGGGTGTAAATCACATGCAGATGTTTTTAATCTGTTTTAATGTTGTAAATTGTATTATATATTTTTGTTTGTTGATTGCACTCAGTGCCTTATGTGAGCCGCCCTGAGCCCGTTCGCGGGGAGGGCGGGGTATAAATACAATAAAATAAATAAATAAATAAAGGTATCGGCTGGATATGAGGAAAAACTTTTTCACAGTCAGAGTGGTTCAAAGGTGGGATCGGATGCCTGGGGAGGTGGTGGGCTCCCCTTCACTGGCAGCTTTCGAGAAGAGGAGGCTGGGCGAATATTTGTCAGAGATGCTTTAGGC
Source organism: Gekko japonicus (assembly GCF_001447785.1). Taxonomy (NCBI): domain Eukaryota; kingdom Metazoa; phylum Chordata; class Lepidosauria; order Squamata; family Gekkonidae; genus Gekko; species Gekko japonicus. The sequence goes on from NW_015160879.1 coordinate 392,886, forward strand.
TGGTCCTGCATTGGACAGGGGGTTGGACTGGATGGCCTGTGTGGCCCCTTCCAACTCTGGGATTCTATGAATTACAGCTCCAGTCTACAGAGACCAGTTCCCCTGGAGAAAATGGCTACTCTGGAGGGTGGACTCTATGGCCCTGCACCCCACTGAGGTCCCTCCATCTGCAAATCTCTAGGAGTTTCCCAGCTTGGGTCTGGCAACCCTACATCCCCCTCCAGTGGCCAGGGGGGACCTGGGCAACTCTTACTTCTGGTGTGCCTTTGAATACGGAATGAGTTTCGATCCCAAAAGTCCTATCCTTGTCTCATCAAGTGGTTTAGAGCAGAGATGAAGGATTTCATGGTTCTCTCTGTCGCTTTTCTAGAGCGACAGAAGGTGGGATTCTGCATTTCTTACTTTGTACTGGTAGTCTGCGCAAAGAGAGGGAGTGATTGAAACTGGAATTTTTGATTCTCTTCTCCGTTTTAGCCAGTAAGCAAGGTCTAAGGTAGGGGTCCCCAACCTCTTTGAGCCCGTAGGCACTTTTGAAATTCTAAGATAGGGTAGTAGGCAACGTTCCCTCTGAGCTGAGTTAGCGTGAGCCAGCTCACAGTTCTTTAGCCTCCGGCTCACACATTTTTGTCTTCGCTCAGGAAGGATGGCTCCGGAGCAAACTAATTTATGCAGTAGCCACATTGCTTGCTCACATCTTTAATGCCAGGAGCTCACGAAGTAGAATTTTTGCTCACAAGACTCCACAGCTTACAGGGAGCACTGTAGGCCAGCCACAAAATGGCGGCCCATGGGGGGGGTGGAGCCACAGACCCATAAATGCACGCAGAGGATGCCCAATTGCAGGGGAGAAGAGAGAGTAATTTAAACAAGTACACTGGGAAAGAGCAGTGAGTTGGAGAATAAAACCAACACTGTGGTGGCCAGTCAGAAGCCCTGCTGGGCATGAGCCCTACCTGGCCCCACCTACTTTCTAAAAGCACTTGGCATGCGCCAGGGAAGGTGTTGACACTGGCCATGGTGCCCGTGGACACTGTGTTGAGGGCCCCTGATCTAAGGGTAATTGATTTTTTTTGCTTCATTTTTAAAAATGCAAGTGTTTGCTTTATTTGTCCCGAAGGACTGCTGGATAGCAATGCTCCCTCTAATCTGTGGAGTCTTGTGAGCAAAAATTCTACTCTGTGAGCCGCCGGCATTAAAGCTGTGAGCGAGCGATTGGGCTACGGGATAAATTGGTTGGCTCTGGAGCCATCCTTCCCTGAGCTGAGACAAAAATGTGTGAGCTGCTGGAGGCTAAAAAAACTGTGAGCTAGCTCACACTAAGTCAGCTTAGAGGGAACACCGCTGGATAGAGACCATGCTATCTAAACCAGGGGTGGCCAAACTGCAGCTCGGGGGCCACATGTGGCTCTTTCACATCGTCTAGTTTAATGTTAATAAAAAGCAAATTTGCATATTTTCCAATAAAAAAAAACCATGTGTGTAATATTTGTTCGTGTCTCGCGGCTCTCAAACATCTGACGTTTATTCTGCGTGGCTCTTACGTTAAGCGAGTTTGGCCGCCCCTGACCTAAACAGATAACATCCAAGTGCTGCCATGTATAGTTAGATGTGAAATGCCTGGTCGTGGAGAGCCACTAGTGAAGCCTAGTATTTGCGGAAAGAGGAGTCCACCAGTTGTCAGCTGACCTTTGCTGCGGAGTTCCGAAGACTGTCTGTTAACGTCCCCTATTTTACTGTCAGGTTGTCCATCAAAGACCTCTTGAACCACGCCTTCTTTGCCGAGGACACCGGTCTCAGGGTGGAGCTGGCAGAAGAGGACGACGGGCTGGATGCCTCCTTGGCTTTGAGGCTGTGGGTAGAAGATCCCAAGAAGCTGAAAGGAAAGCACAAGGACAACGAAGCGATCGAGTTCAGTTTCAACCTGGAAACGGACGTCCCGGAGGAAGTAGCTTGCGAGATGGTGGGTATCGCCGTTATTTCCCTTGCTTCTTTCATTTTTTCCCCTTCATTCTTTTCCTTCATTGAGCCAGTTTGGTGTAGTGGTTAAGTGCGCGGACTCTAATCTGGGAGAACCGGGTTTGATTCCCCACTCCTCCACTTGCACCTGCTGGATGACCTTGGGCAGGCCATAGTTCTGTCAGAGCTGTCCTTGAAAAAGAGCATTTTCTGTCAGAGCTCTCTCAGCCCCGCCTACCTCACGGGGTGCCTGTTGTGGGGAGGGGAAGGGAAAGGAGTTTGTAAGCCGCCCTGAGACACCTTTGGGGAGTGAAGGGCAGGGTATAAATCCAATCTCCTCTTCTTCTTCTTTTACCTCACAGGGTGTCTGTTGCGGGGAGGGGAAGGGAAAGGAGTTTGTAAACCGTTCTAAGACACCTTCAGGTAGTGAAGGGCGGGGTATAAATCCAATCTCCTCTTCTTCTTCTTTTACCTCGCAGGGTGTCTGTTGTGGGGAGGGGAAGGGAAAGGAGTTTGTGAGCCGCTCTGAGACTCCCTTGGGTAGTGAAGGGCGGGGTATAAATCCAATCTCCTCCTCCTCCTCCTCCTGTTCTTCTTCTTCTTCCTCATTTCTAGCATGGGACTTCATCCTATATCGTTTTATATTTTCTCTCCTTTTTTGTCTGTGGAATAGTCATCCTCTTCCATTCTGGTCAACGTCAGATCTCAATATCTTCCCTTGTGTGAAACTTGGTCTCCTCTGCCTTGTGCTTGGTTTGCAACTAAAAATATTTTTGAAGGCCAATCCTGAAAAGAAATTAACTCAGATGAATTCACTCAGACTTTTGTCCCGAGGAAGCTAGAACGTTTGTTTTGACATACCTGTCTTCTCTGCACAAGGAGACTTGTGCGTGTGGAAGCATCCCGCGTGTCACCTAGTGTTAGCAGCTCTGGTCTGGGAAATTCCTGGTGATTTTGGGTAGTGGATCCTGGGGAGGGCGGGGCTTGGGGAGGGGAGGGACCTCAGCGGGGTCTAATGCCATAGAGTCCACCTTCCAAAGCAGCCATTTTCTGTAACCTGGAGATCAATTGTAATTCCGGGAGATCTCCGGTCACCAGCTAGAAGTTATACAAACCAATAAACAGAATAATCTGTCGCGCTGTACAAATCACACGAGAGACGACTGCCTTTCTTATACAGTTCTACTTACAACCAAAAGGAATACACATAACAAATAGTTTTGCCGCCGTGCATAAATGACAACTGCACCAGTTGAACGGTGACCCAATAGTCCTTGAAAGTACAAGTCTCTCTTCAGATTGAGGGGGTCACCGGCTCATGGTGCAAAGAAGAGTTTCCAGAAGAAAGCACGCAGTAGACGGCATGAGCTCAGGACTAGCTGCTGTGTGAACTAAAGGAGTGGTGACGGCACACCTAGGTTGCTTTGCCATTTCTTAGGTCTTCGTCAGGCCGTTTTTCTTTAGTGATAGAGCTCAACCTAGCTCTGGCAAGCTACTTGGAACATCCTTGTAGACTCTGTGTCATTTTGAATCTTGCCAGAGCTGGGTTGAGCTCCATCACTAAAGAAAAGCGGCCTGATGAAGCCCTAAGAAACGGCAAAGCAACCTAGGCGTGCCGTCGCCGCTCCTTTGGTTCGGACGACAGCTAGTCCTGAGCTCATGCCGTCTACTGCGTGCTTTCTTCTGGAAACTCTTCTTTGCACCATGAGCCGGTGACCACCTCAATCTGAAGAGAGACTTGTACTTTCAAGGACTATTGGGTCACCGTTCAGCTGGTGCAATTGTCATTTACGCTTGGTGGAAAAACTATTTGTCATGTCTATTAATTTTGGTTGCAAGTAGAACTGTAGAAGAAGACATTCGTGTCTCATGTGATTTGTACAGCATGACAGATTATTCTGTTTATTTGTATAACTGCATTAGCTGTATTTCCATTTTTGTGTGTTTGTTAACCAACTGGAAGTTGGCAACCCTAGTGGCACCATGTCCATGTAGTCTGAAGAAGTGAATTTGGTTCTACACGGGAACTCAGCATAGGAGGCTGCTGGCTGTGTTTCATCTTTTAATCGCAGTAGATTTGTTTTATTTAGCAAGGTCATGATTTTGAACTATGAGACGTGACGCTTAAAAGGTATCATACCGACTGAGAAGGGCCACAGGGTCTGATACAGACTAGTCCAGTTCTTATCCCTGATCTGGTGTCCTCCCAGAGGGAAAAGACAAGAATGTTTGGAAAAGCCGAAGGCAGCAGAAAAAAGAGGAAGACCCAACACGAGATGGGTTGACTCAATGAAGGAAGCCACAAAGGCCCTCAGTTTGCAAGACCTGAGCAAGGCCGTTAAGGAGAGGACATTTTGGAGGTCATTCATTCATAGGGTCGCCATAAGTCGGAAGCGACTTGACGGCACTTAATGCACATGCAGGTGTTTTCCCTGTGTGGCCTTGCATGAAGCTAGGAATCAGAGCCGACTGTTTTATGACTCGTTACAAGACATGGTTGGTAACCCAGGCCAAAACTGAAGGAGGTATTGGACGGTGGTGGAAAGTGCCGTCAAGTTACAACTGTCGTCAAGTCACAGCTGACTTATAGTGACCTGCTATAAGGCAAGAGACATTCAGGGGTGGCTTTCCTGTTGCCTGCCTCCGCATTATGACCCTGGTGTTTCTTGGTGGTCTCCCCATCCAAATACTACCCAGGGCCAACCCGGCTTAGCTTCTGAGATCTGACGAGATCGGGCTGGCCTTGGCTATTCGGGGTAGGGGGATGTTGTATAACTTTAGACAAATGGCTGTTAGGTGGAGCTGTAACTGGTTGACAAATCGCACCCAAGGAGTGCTTGTGAATGGTTCCTCATCTTCTTGGGGAGGAGTGACAAGTGGAATGCCTCAAGGATCTGACCTGGGACCTCAGGATAGGGATAGAGGGAATGCTTATTAAATTTGCATATGATATTAATTTGAGAGGGGTAGCAAATATGGTAGAAGACAGAGTTAGGATAGAGGATGATCTTGACAGGCTGCAAAACTGGGCTAAACAAATAAAGTGAATTTCAGTGGGGATAAATGTAAAGTTCTGCATTTAGGTAGGAAAAATCTAATGCATCATTACCAGTTGGGGGAGACTTGCCTTGGCAGTAGTATGTGCGAAAAGGATCTAGGGGTCTTAGTCGACCGTACACTGAACATGAGTCAGCAGTGTGATGTGGTTGCTAAAAAGGCAAATGCAATTTTGGCCTGTATCAACGGACGTATAGTGTCCAGATCACATGATGTGATCGTACCACTTTACTCTGCTCTGATTAGACGTCACCTAGAGTACTGTGTTCAGTTTTGGGCACCACAATTTATGAAGGATATAGATAAGCTGGGAACGTGTCCAGAGGAGGGCAACGAAGATGGTGAGGGGTCTGGAGACCAAGTCCTGTGAGGAAAGGTTGAAGGAGCTGGGTCTGTTTAGCCTGGAGAGGAGACAACTGAGAGGTGATATGATAACCATCTTCAAGTACTTGAAGGGCTGTCATCGAGAGGATGGTGTGGAGTTGCTTTCTGTTGCCCCAGAAGGTCGGACCAGAGCCAACAGATTGACGAAAGGCGGTCATAGAGAGGATCGTACAGAGTTGTTTTCTGTTGGACCAGACACCAGTGGTTGAATAAATCAGAAGAGTTTTCGGCTACACATCAGAAAGAACTTCCTGACAATCAGAGCAGTTCCTCAGGGGAACAGGCTTCCTCGGGAGGTGGTGGGCTCTCCTTCTTTGGAGGTTTTCAAGCAGAGGCTAGAAGGCCATCTGACAGCAATGTGGATTCTGTGAACTTGGGCAGATCATGAGAAGGGAGGGCAGGAAGGGTTGCCTCAGTGCTTCGTTCTCGTGGCCCTTTCTTACGCGCCCAGGGAAATGGTGCTTGCCACTTTGGGAGTCAGGAAGCCATTTTTCTCCAGGCCAGTTTGGCTGGAGATCTTGGAGGGTTTTTTTTGTCATCTTCTGGGCATGGAACAGGAGTCATTGCGGGTGTGGAGGGGGAGTTATTTGTGAATTTCCTGCCTTGTGCAGGGGGTTGGACTAGATGACCCTGGAGGTCCCTTCCAACTCTATGATTCTATGAAATCCCTTATTTCCATTCATGGCCCCGCTTCTTCTCCCATCCTTTGCCCAAATTATGTGTTCAAGCCATAGCCTCTTGACTCTGTCTCACTGTTGCTGCGGTTTTTGTTTTTATAAAGCATATTGGCTACCCAGCAAGCTGTCCAGGGACAGCTGATGGTTTTTGATATTGAAAGGAATCCCAGCAGTACATCTGCCTGCCTTTTTTCATTTGTACCGCAAGGGACTGCTGCTTAAGCACTGGCCAACACCCAGGCAGGAGGTCTCCTGATTCACTGCGTCAGGGTCCACGGTTCTGTATCTTACAAAACTGACCCCCTAGTTCTGTACTCTCTCTGGTGACTCCTCCCCACCCCACCCCACCCTGCCACCAATTCTTTGCTAGGTTGGGGTAGTGATTTTCCTGAACAGCTGTCAAGGCAGAACTACCCTTTGTGAGCTCCACTGAATGCTCTAGCTATGCCGGAATGTCTTGTCACGCAATCTGTGTCTTGTCTTGAAAACATAACCCCATGTCCTTTAGAAGGAAGTCTCATGAATACGTCTAGGCTGTAGCAGGGACCACTTGATACAAACTCCTTATCTCAAGTGGGACTTAAAGCATGATGGTTGTAGGGTTTATATTACCATTAAATGATCACCTCCTGACCGGCTAAAACAACATAATTCTATAACAGTTTGTTCTGAAACGACTAGGGGCATGCCAAAAGTGATGTAAAAGGAAGGAGATTCTTTTTTGGAAATCTTAGTTCACATCATAACGTTGGAATGGCTGCAAAGCTGGTAACTAGGATTATTTTTTTTAAAGAATTATATAAAGAAAAGGGAGAAAGGGAAAAGAGGGGAAGAAAGAAAAGTATAGAAATACACAAAATTCCAGTTTACTATTCTGCATGCATATCTTAGCATTACAATTTCACAACTATTTCGTCATAGTTATTCTACACTTAATCTTGTTTTCTCAGAACTTGAGCTTTAACCAGTCATAAAACGCCCTCCAGGGTCTCAGAAATTTTTCTTCCATTTTTCCTTTTAATATGTTTGTCGATTTGTCCATTTCGGCACATTCCATAATCTTTAATATCAACGCATGTAGCGTTGGAATCTTCAGTGTCCTCCATGCCATTGCAAATAAGATTCTGGCAGCTGTTGCAACATGTAAAATAAAGTATCTATGATTCTTATCTAACTCATCTGGTAAACAGTTTAACAAAAATATTTCTGGCTTAAACGGTATTGTGATATTCAAGACTGACTGTAAGTTTGTAACTAGGATTGACCATCCATTGTGTATGACCCCAATTAAGTAACCTACACTGAAAGTTTAGGGGTGTTTACATTCCAGGACAATCTCTCTCTGAGTGTCTGTTTGGTCATCTAGACCCAACCTTTTTGAGGCTATGGGCACCTTTGGAACTCTAAAATAGGATGGTGGGTGCAACCACAAAATGGCGGCCATGGGAGGTGGTATTTGTGAATTTCCTGCTTTGTGCAGGGGGTTGGACTAGATGACCCTGGAGGTCCCTTCCAACTCTGTGATTCTACGAAGGCAGAGCCACGGACTCATACATGCGCACAGAAGAAAGCCCAAGAGCAGTGGAGAAGAGGAGTAATTTAAACAAACACACGGGGAAAGAGGAATAAGTTGGAGAAAAAAACCAGCCCTGGGTGGCAGCTGCCACTGAAGAGACGTTATTTAAATCTGCTCAACTGATCAGATCTCCAGTGGCCGGTCAGAAGTCTGCTAGGCAAAAGCCTTACCTGGGCCCACCTGCTTTCTAAAAGTGCTCGGCAAGCCCTAGGAGAGGTGTTGACAGACACCGTTTTGGGGAACCTGATCTAGGCGAAAAGTCCAAGATTGGTTTGGTGTGTGGGCAATGCAAAGTCAGTGGTAATTGTTCCGATGTTGAGAGGGGTTGTGTGACTCAGTGGTAGATCGTCTGTTTGTCATGCAGAAGGTCCCAGGTTCAATCCCCGCCACCTCTAGTTAAGGATCAGGTGGTAGGTGATGGGAAAGACCTGTGCCTGAGGCCCCGGAGAGACACGGCCAGTCTGAGCAGACGGTACTGGCCTTGATGGACCCAAGGGTCTGATTCGGTTTAAGGCAGCCTCCTGTGCTTTCATGAGAGTGACTCACGAAAAGTATCCATAAACACAGAAGGATAGTGGTTTGGAAGAACAGGAGTGATTTTCAATAAGAACAGAAGAGAAGCCAATGTTGGATCCGGCCAAAGGCCCATCCAGTCCAACACTCTGGGTCACACTGTGGCCAGAAATACCAGGGGCCATCAGGAGGTCCACCAGTGGGGCCAGGACATTAGAAGCCCCCCCACTGTTGACCCCCCCCCCAAGCACCAAGAAGACAGAGCATCACTTGCCCCAGAGCCCCTATCTATACTTTGTGGCTAATAGCCACTGATGGACCTCTGCTCCATATGCTTATCTAATTCCCTTTTGAAGCCGTCCATGCTTGTAGCCACCACCACCACCTGTGGCAGTGAATTCTTTGAGTGAAGAAGGACTTTCTTTTGTCCGTTCTAACCCGACCGCTCAGCAATTTCACGAGTTCTTGTATTGTGACAAAGGGAGAAAACTACCTCTTTCTCAACCCATGCATGGTCTTATAAACCTCAATCACGTCGTCGTTTCTCCAAATTACAGAGCCCCGAGCGTTTTAACCTCTCTTCATAGCTGTACCACTTTTTTCCCCCTTCCGATGTCCAGGTGAAATCGGGATTCTTCCACGAAAGTGATTCTAAAGCCGTCGCGAAATCCATCAGAGACCGTGTCACCCTGATCAAGAAGATCCGGGAGCGGAGGCAGATGGGCTACCTGGAGGAAAGGAAAGATTCTCAAGGCAAGCTGCCAGCCGGTCTGCCGCTGCTCCAGCCGCAGGGCTCCTCGTTCACCACTCCCTGTCAGCCAAGCAAGATCGAATGTGAAGAAACGGAGGTCGATCAGCACGTTCGACAGCAGATCCTTCAGCAAATGCAGCACAGCTCCTCCCTCATAGGTAACAAGCAGTCGAGTCCTGTTTCCAAATCCTGTGCTGAAATAAGTTTATTCAGGGTAAATCTGAGTATCATCCTGTTCAGCCAGACACCCAGCAGGTGTTTTGGCTCACGGCTCAGTTATTTGCTTGTTTAGCGGAAGGTGATCGGCATGTAAAACTGTGATTTATTTCTGTGGCCGTTGCCCCTGGCTTACTTGTTAGCCATTATCATATTAATTACAGGGTGCTATAAATCATGCTAGTCCTCTACGGGAATAATTTACTTTGTGCTAAGGTTCTCTGTGAACATACATGGAAGTATAGCAGATCTGGTCAAAGAGGTTTTCCAGTGATCAGCGTACCGTTTCCTTTGCTACTCGAAGGATAGCGGCACTAGGGGTGGGGCCCACTTTTATAGCCTTATATTCACTAGGGGCAAGAGATATTATGGACACTGAGACAGCTGGATTCGAGTCCAGTAACATCGGGTTGAGCCAGTTTGGTATAGTGGTTAAGTGCAGGCGGACTCTAATCTTGGAGAACCGGGTTTGATTCCCCACTCCTCCACTCGCACCTGCTGGATGACCTTGGGTGAGCCATAGGTAAGTGGTGGCAGCCGTTCTGCCGCCGGCCCCGCTTCCCGTGGCAGCCATTTTGTGGTGGTGTCCACTGCAATGCATAAGAATTCCAAAGGTGCCCACAAGTTCAAAAAGGACAGGGGATCCCTGGTTTATGTGCCTAAGCAAGTGGTGGGAGGAAGGAAGGGCCTCTGCTGCTAGATCTTGACACCCTCTGCTTCCCTGCCTTCCGTGCCGACACAGCTGACAGCTCGTCCGAGAGAGGAGTGGGGTCAGTCATACTGTCCGACGCCTCCAGCCAACACAGCCTGACTTTCTCCTCGGAGCAGATGACGGGCCCCCAGCAAGCCTCCAACCTCTCGCAAGCCGAGAACAGCGCGCCGGGACAAATCTACGCACCCCAGCAAATGGTGGGGCATTATCAGCCAATGCCGGGGGTAAGGGGCCCGTCGCTTTTAAAAATACGAAGCCCGGTGATGTAGCTACGCCGTTGTCTTTTTTCACAGATAATGTCGGTATTTCAGTACGTGTTGTTACGACCAGTGCTCCCTCTAAGCTGTGGAGTCTTGTGGGCAAAAATTCTACTTTGTGAGCTGCTGGCATTAAAGTTATGAGCGAGCAATTTGGCCACTGCATAAATTACTTTGCTCTGGAGCCGTCCCTTCCTGAGCTAAGGCAAAAATGTGTGAGCTGGAGGCTAAAAGACTGTGAGCTCGCTCACACTAACTCAGCTTAGAGGGAACCCTGGTTACGACTGTATCAATCCCAGAGATGAAATAACAAGTGAGCCATTGTTTAATCAGAATTTATATTTTAGCATGTTCAGATATTACTTTAGAAATATAGATGTGGGAAATTTTTTGAAAAATTATATGAGTTATGAAAATAGCCTAACTCCAAACTGCGAAGAACAGAAGATAAGATTTGAACCAAATGTCTCCAACATGGCGCCTATAAGCACCATGGTGCCTGCTGGCATCTTTCCTGATGCCCACCAAGTGATTTTGGAAAGTGGCCCAGGCCGGCAAGGCTTCTGATCAGCCATTGGAGATTTGATGGGCTGTGCCGATTTTTAAAATGTTGCTTGGGCAGCAGCTGCCGCCACAGCAAAAGAGTGTGATTAAAAGCGAGCTGGCAGCCATTTTGTGGCTGCACCCACTGTGTCAGAATTCCAAAACTGGCCACATGTGGGAAACGTTTGGGGACCCCTGGCTTATGCTGTCTTTATAGATTTCTATATATATATATTTATAGATTTCTGCGGTGGCTCAAGTGGTTAAGACGCTGAACTGCAGGCTGTGGAAGGTCGGTAGTTCAGCAGTCCGAGACCCGAGTGTGCCGCATGACGGAGTGAGCTCCCGTCTCTAGTTCCAGCTCCTGCCAACCTAGCAGTTTGAAAGCAAGAAATTGCAAGTAGATAAATAGGTACTGCTTCGGTGGGAAGGTAACAGCATTCCGTGCGCCTTGGTGTTTAGTCATGCCGGCCACATGACCACGGAAACGTCTTCGGACAGCGCTGGCTCTTTGGCTTTGAAACGGAGATGAGCACCGCAACCCTAGAGTCGGATTCGACTGGCTTTCGAGCAAGGGAACCTTCACCTTTACCTTTATAGATTTCTAAGAGTTTGATTTTGTTCTTTTCTTAAAAACCTAAACATTTTTTAAAGCCTAGGGACTGGTTAGTATAGAGGCTAAGAGAAAGAACTGCGAATCATCAAGTTCTCAGCCTGCCTTACAAACTTTTGGTAAGGATTAACAAGGCAATGCAAATGGAGTGCTGTAAAGGGCCAACAGCTCATTTGACTCCTTCATAGTAAACATTGATAAAGGTAAAAGGTAAAGGTCTCCTTTGCTCGAAAGCCAGTCGAATCCGACTCTAGGGTTGCGGTGCTCATCTCCGTTTCCAAGCCGAAGAGCCAGCGCTGTCCGAACACGTTTCCGTGGTCATGTGGCCGGCATGACTAAACACCGAGGCGCACGGAACGCTGTTCCCTTCTCACCGAAGCGGTACCTATTTATCTACTTGCAATTCTTGCTTTCAAACGGCTAGGTTGGCAGGAGCCGGGGCCAGAGACAGGAGCTCACTCGAGTCTTGAACAGCCGAGCAGCTCAGCGACTTAACCTCTGAGCCACCACGGCCCCAAGCATTGCTAGGAATGTGCAATGGATGTACTGGGGCACTTCCATACTGTTGAACGGTTGGGTTCTTCAATAATGAATACCATAACTATGCTTATGAGCATATCTTTGATTAGGCAATCTGCAATAGAGAAGGTGTCTTAGGAGAATTTAAACAGGGCAGATGAGACTGGGAGCACTGGAGCACAGGCGAGCACATTTTGTTTCTGAGAGCAACTTTTTTTTTAACTGTTCTTCCAGCAGATTCAGCAGCAGCCAACAAACGCGACCCACCCCAATGTGTTGCCGCTAGTCCAGAACCAGCCTCCGGCTCTCCCTACCCACACCTTGGCTCCACCTGCAGCTTGCCAGGCTCAGGTCTCCCCTGTCGCCGTTCAGCAGCTTGCACCGCGAATGGTAAGGACCTCCATGTTTTGCAGTGACTGAAAGGACCCCACATGGATTTAAGCCATTGAGCCATGTTCCCACGGGTAACTGCACGAGGACAGTTTCGTAGGAAATCCTTCTTGTAGTCCAGCTGAAGAGAAGAAGAAGAAGAGATTGGATTTATACCCCCCGCCCTTCACTACCCAAAGGTGTCTCAGAGCGGCTTACGAACTCCTCTCCCTTCCCCTCCCCACAACAGACACCCTGGGACTGAGGTAGGTGGGGCTGAGAGAGCTCTTGACAGAAACTGCTCTTTTTCAAGAGTCAGCTGTGTCAGAACTATGGCTTCCCCAAGGTCATCCAGCAGCTGCGAATGGAGGAGTGGGGAATCAAACCCGGTTCTCCCAGATTAGAGCCCGCGCACTTAACCACGACACCAAACTGACTCTCCTTTTTTAAAAAGTCTGTCTGGAGTAGGCCTGCACTTCGAGGGAGATAAGCAGGCAAGCGAGTGAACATCTGACTGCCGTGGCCCTTCAGTCGCTCACCTGCCCAGGGAAATCAGTTGGTTCCAGCGGTGGTGCCAAGTTGCATCAATGCAGGTTGCTTACCCACCTACTTGCTCACCTCTTTTGGGGCAGTGGTGGCCATCAGATTATTTGGAGGTACCTCTGCTGCCGAGAGGTAGAAGGGCAGTCTGTCAGTCAAGCAGCCGCTGCTCCCCTAGGAACCACTGCAACTTGTTGTTCCAGGTGGGCAGCAGGACATAGGAGCAGCCAGCAGTGTCACTTGCCCGCTTGCTTTTATTTCCAGGCAGCGGCCGCCGCTCCTTCCTGCTGTAGCTGCACAGGTAGGCCAGTGTTCTTTTGGAACAGAGGAAAGGAGGACCGAAGTTGGCAGTGGGCCAGTTCCTGGGGCCCCGGCCGCTGCCCAAAAGTACAGTTGCTGATGTGACCCCTGACAAGCGGAGATACTTTGTGCACAAAGACTGATTGTGCAGGAAGGACTTTGTGGAAATTGTTATGAGCACTGTTGATGGAGCTTAGACACGGTGCAGTTGTCGAACGAGGTGTTCTGATATGGGTTTTGATAGGGCAAAGTGGCCGTCCAGCTCTGAACGATAAACCTGTTTGTTACGAGCTCTGTTTTCAGTTGACCGAGACACGTGGTAGGCTAGAAGAGGAAAAGAACAGATCAGTGCCAGAGCTGTGCAGGAAAAAGAATGATTCTGGGATCAAATAACTTTTTGTTTTATCAGTATCTGCTCGTGAAATGTGCAGTTTTTGAGGGAAGAAACTCCTGGACGAGCCGCCTGAGAAGTTGGTGGTTCAAGGCAATGCTGTGTTAATAGTAGTCACCTGCTTGCCAGGAGGTAATCTTGGGAGGGTTTTTTCTGAGTTCATCTTGGGTCTCTGTGTTTCTCAGGACGACAGCATCTGCCGCAGCAAGAAGCTGCATTGAAACCCTGCCAGCTGCAGCCGATAGGTTGGACCGATGCAACCTATGCCAGTCTAATGCTGGTAAACGATTCCAAGGCTATTTCAAGAAAGTGTTTTTGGCAAGGATAGAGAGAACGGCCCTTGTTGGCTGGGAAGGATGAGCTGAGTTTAAATGTAGTCTGCATCAAGAGCGGGTCTCTATGTGTAAGAACAGAAAGGGATTTTGCTCCAACTGCAATTATTCAGAGGATCTTGAGCTCTGTGATATAGAAGAAGAAGAGGAGGAAGACGAAGAGGAAGAAGAAGAGGAGGAGATTGGATTTATACCTCACCCTTCAGTCAGAGTTTCAGAGCGGCTTATAAACTCCTTCCCCTCCCCACAACAGACACCCTGTGAGCAGTGTTCCCTCTAAGCTGAGTTAGTGTGAGCTAGCTCACAGTTTTTTAGCCTCCGGCTCACACATTTTTGCCTTCACTCAGGAAGGATGGCTCCAGAACAAACTAATTTATGCAGTAGCCAAATCTCTCGCTCACAACTTTGATTTATGCAGTAGCCAAATCACTCGCTCACAACTTTGGTGCCAGGAGCTCACAAAGTAGAAGTTTTGCTCACAAGACTCCACAGCTTAGAGGGAGCATTGCCTGTGAGGTAGGTGGGGCTGAGAGAGCTCTCTCGAGAACTGCTCCTGAGAGAATGGCTCTGAGAGAACTTCCCTCACAGCATTCGCTCCTGGAAAGGACAGAGGGCTAATGTAATATATAACTCCCCTCTGAGGGCCAAGCTGCACATTACTCACAAATGCCTGTTAACTATAGCGCAGTGTCCCTCTCCCCAAGATACCAACCAAGTTTCAAGAAGTTACTTTTTCCCCACTATAGAGAACAATGGAGGGGATGGGGCAACCTGTTTGGGGGCCTGTAGAATTGGTACCCTGGTTCAATGTTCTTGACATTTGGTGGGTATCTTGGGGAGAGGCTCCAGCAGGCTACCCTGTGAGTTTGGAGCCTCCCTCAAACCCCCTCTCCTCCAGCCCCCAGAATATACCCTATGTTTTCACCATTGACTTCAATGGCCCATAGGATATAATGGGGCCGAATTGCCGCCGAAATTCGGCGGCAATTCGGCAGCAAGCCGATTCAGATCAGAGAATCTGAACCGACCCGCAGCAGCCCGAAAGGGGCCCGAATGGGCCATTTTTGGGGGTGCATTCAGTTCAGACAAACCGAATGCACATCCCTAGAATACATATGCTGATCTGCTGATTCCAGATGAGCTGTGTTATCAGCACAAGCTGATTTACCGAAGGAGCAAGAAGACCGTACCCCTTTCATGAGGAGGCCTGAGGGAAGCCTACACTGGGAAGAGCAACGTCTACTGTCCATAAAAGCAGAACGTGTTTCAGGGACCGAAAGCACAGTAACCTGCTGGCTCATCTTCATGCCACAGACTTCCAAAGGATATACAATCAGCTGTGTTTCCTGTAAGCTGAGTTAGTGTGAGCTAGCCTCCGGGTCACGCATTTTCATCTCAGCTCAGGAAAGGATGGCGCCAGACCAAACTAATTTACTAAATCGCTCACTCACAAATACCAGTAGCTCACAAACTAGAATCTTTGCTCACAAGACTCCAGAGCTTAGAGGGAGCATTGGCTACCAGGGGTAACCACTGGCAAGCTAGGCAGGTGATGGTAAACCTGGATCTCAGCACAAAGCATGTTCCATCAACGGCTGGGATTGTTTGCACCGAGGAACCTGCTGAGAGAGAGAGACCAAGAAAGAAAGAGAGAGAGAGAGAGACCAGTGGAGGATAATGGCAACTTCTCCCACTGGGTGGGTTTGATGAAGAACTACATCCTTGGCTGGGACAGTTTGCAGAAGAACAACATTATCACCATCATCCAGCCAGGTTTCATTTGGACATGGCAGATCAATAGATCCCGTTACCTTCTTATTGCACAATTTAGTGGTGGTGGGGGGTCCCCACCACTAAATCGTGCAATAAGAAGATAACGGGAGTATTGCAGCCGCATCACTTGCATACTCACAACCTGGTCCGTGTATCATTCCCGGCCTGGGTCCTAGGAGATAAGGCGGGATAGAAATGTTATAAATAATTCAGTCGAAGTAGGGGTTATTCTGAGACCCCACCACCAATGCTCCCTCTAAGCTGTGGAGTCTTCCGAGCAAAAATTCTACTTTGTGAGCTACTGGCATTAAAGTTGTGAGCGAGCGATTTGGCTTCTGCATAAATTAGTTTGCTCTGGAGCCATCCCTTCCTGAGCTAAGACAAAAATGTGTGAGCTAGAGGCTAAAAAACCCTGTGAGCTAGCTCACACTAACTCAGTTTAGAGGGAGCACTGGCTGTCACTCAATTCTAGGCCAGTCATCATCTCACCTCTAGGTGCAAGGGGCAGTCACAGCCAGGCACATTGAGCCCATGAGGATAGCAGTTCCGAAAGGTTAAAGCGCTTAGGGCTCTTTAGCTTGGAGAAACGACGACTGAGGGGTGACATGATTGAGGTTTATAAGATTATTCATGGGATAGAGCAGGTCGAGAAGGAAGTACTTTTCTCCCTTTCTCACAATACAAGAACTCGTGGGCATTCAATGAAATAGGGACTCTGGGGCAAGTGATGCTCTGTCTTCTTGGTGCTTGGGGGGGGTCAACAGTGGGAGGGCTTCTAATGTCCTGGCCCCACTGGTGGACCTCCTGATGGCACTGGTATTTCTGGCCACTGTGTGAGTGTTGGTCTGGATGGGCCTTTGGCCTGATCCAACATTGGCGTCTCTTATGTTCTTATGAAACCAAGAACAGGGGAGGGAAGAAGATGCCAAAAGCTCATCACCCTCCCTTGTTGGTGGCCAAGTGGTGCCTGCCAATAACCAGCTACTGATGGTTGTCATTGGAAGCTGTCAGTAAGGTGGCAACCTGGAAGTCAGTTCACACATATATTGGACACCACCGGATAGCTGCATAGTCTTCGGCTGATGCTACCTGTGGGAGAACAGCTGAGATTTTTCCGAATTTTCCCTGTCTCATTGGATGTGCTGCTTTTTGACATCCCGCGAGTCAGTATTTCTCCATGGCAGAAGCACTGGAAGGAAGAAAAAGCGTCACTTGCTGGGAATGTGTCTTCTCAAATGTTCCAGGGTGGACCTGTCTACCCACCTATCTCCCTTTCCCCAAACAAAAGGCTGGTTTAGAATACAGCACAAAACAAAAGGGGTCACAGATATCCACAGGGAAAACAACACACAAGCAAACCCTGTGATATGAACAACAGGGTACTCATAATGTTGGACTATGCGGACTTTTTTTACAATATTGTATAAGTGAGAATGTTGGACAAATTGTTGCAATTTTGTAAAGTTTTAGAAAAGCAATGTAAATCTTATAAATGTTGTTCATATCACAGGGTTTGCTTGTGTGTTGTTTTTCCTGTGGTTTAGAATACAAGCATGATAGAAAATAAAGAATTGGTTTTGGGTGCGCTAATATGGCTATGTAGGCAGGTTAATTCAAGTCCAGTGGGATGTTAACTCTTTCCTATCAAGTACTTCTCTAGTTGTCACCGATGAGTGACAGATTTTTAGCCTGAGCTCCACAGTGAAAAAAGGGTGCACATTTGGTTTTCTGAGTAGCTCTGGAAAAGCCCCTCTACTTGGTATTTTTTTAGCAGACCCTCTGCATATTACCAGGAAGAGATACATACCAAGAATCACCATTTCCCCTTCCTTGGAGCCCCTGAGAATGAACATTCACAGTGTGGCGATTTTTCTATCTCCTCTATTAGTCTGACCTTTCCTTGGTCCTGCTTAGACCACAGCCGAGAGAAATGCGAGTTGCCAACTACTGGACCCCCTGCCGAAAGAACGCTGAATTGCTCCTTGCTCCCAGAAATAACGTATGGCTACGGCAATTATTTTCTGCTGCCAGGGGTTCCAGGATTTTACAGGCAATATCTGCGGAATGTTTTCCTGCTATGTTGTATGAGAAGATATTTTTTTTCTTTTTGTATGTGTGGGACTGAAATTTCTTAAAATAAGATATTGTTGCAAAGGTGATCTGTCTTAACCTGAATATTTTTTTCCCCCCTCAGCCTCCAGATCCACAAGTATCCTACGGCATGGAGGGACAGACTTTGGATGGATCTATCATGGGAGTCCCTCAGCAGATCTTGGCCGTCACCTCCCCTCAGACCATACCTGCTCCACAAACAATGAACCAGCCCATGCCACCTAACAAGCAGTTGGACTCAGCCGCTCAAGTGGGGGGTCAGGTGTCAGCTGCCACAGGATCAGTGGAAGTGGAGCACGTGTCCACCAGTTTTGTGCCTGTCAGTCATTCACCTGTGCTACAGGGGAAGTCCTCGGTTCAGTTTATCAACAGTATTCAGAACTTAGCCCAGGGTCTCCCAAACACCTCGGCTGCACAGCCAGTCCCACAGGGAGTCACGTCCATGCAACAGCCTCAGCAAGGTCTCCAGCAAGCAGCCTCTACACAGCAACCCCAGCAAGTTCCCGAGCAGGTGGCGTCCACGCAACAGGCGGCTCAGCAGGTGATTTCCGCACAACAAATCCCCCAACAGGTGACATCCGCGCAGCAAGTCCCACAGCAAGTGACATCCACGCCGCAGGTTCTCCAGCAGATTCCTGTGCAGCTGGCATCCATGCAGCCAGTGGTGTCTGCACAGCAGCAACAGCAGGTGCCCTCCATGCAGCAGGGGCCTCAGCAGGTGTCCTCCATGCAGCAGCCCCTGCAAGTTCCACAGCAGGTGGTGCCCACACAGCCATCTCAACACATTTCCCAGCAAGTGCCATCCTTACAGCAGTCCCAGCAGGCGGCGCTGCAGCAAGCCCAGCAGCAAGCCCAACAGGTGGCGTCCCTGCAGCAACCCCAACAGGCTCCCCAGCAGATGGCGTCTCTGCAGCAACCCCAACAGGGGGTGTCTCTGCAGCAACCCCAACAGGTCCCCCAGCAGATGTCATCTTTGCAGCAACCCCAGCAGGCTCCCCAGCAGATGGCGTCTCTGCAGCAACCCCAACAGGGGGTGTCTCTGCAGCAACCCCAACAGGCTCCCCAACAGATGGCGTCTCTCCAGCAACCCCAACAGGTTCCCCAACAGATGGCGTCTCTGCAGCAACCCCAACAGGCTCCCCAACAGATGTCATCTTTGCAGCAACCCCAACAGGCTCCCCAGCAGATGGCGTCACTGCAGCAACCCCAACAGGTTCCCCAACAGGGGGTGTCTCTGCAGCAACCCCAACAGGTCCCCCAGCAGATGGCGTCTTTGCAGCAACCCCAACAGGCTCCCCAGCAGATGGCGTCACTGCAGCAACCCCAACAGGGGGTGTCTCTGCAGCAACCCCAGCAGGTTCCCCAGCAGGTGGCGTCCCTGCAGCAACCCCAGCAGGTTCCCCAGCAGGTGGCGTCCCTGCAGCAACCCCAGCAGGTTCCCCAGCAGGTGGCGTCCCTGCAGCAACCCCAGCAGGTTCCCCAGCAGGTGGCGTCCCTGCAGCAACCCCAGCAGGTTCCCCAGCAGGTGGCGTCCCTGCAGCAACCCCAGCAGGTTCCCCAGCAGGTGGCGTCCCTGCAGCAACCCCAGCAGGTTCCCCAGCAGGTGGCGTCCCTGCAGCAACCCCAGCAGGTTCCCCAGCAGGTGGCGTCCCTGCAGCAACCCCAGCAGGTTCCCCAGCAGGTGGCGTCCCTGCAGCAACCCCAGCAGGTTCCCCAGCAGGTGGCGTCCCTGCAGCAACCCCAGCAGGTTCCCCAGCAGGTGGCGTCCCTGCAGCAACCCCAGCAGGTTCCCCAGCAGGTGGCGTCCCTGCAGCAACCCCAGCAGGTTCCCCAGCAGGTGGCGTCCCTGCAGCAACCCCAGCAGGTTCCCCAGCAGGTGGCGTCCCTGCAGCAACCCCAGCAGGTTCCCCAGCAGATGACATCTCTGCAGCAACCCCAACAAGTTCCCCAACAGATGGCATCCCTGCAGCAGCCCCAACAGGTTCCGCAGCAGATGGTGTCCCTGCAGCAACCCCAACAGGTGGTGTCCCTACAGCAGAACCAGCAGGTTCCCCTGCAGCAACTTCAACAGGTTCCCCAGCAGATGGCGTCGTTGCAGCAACCCCAGCAAGTTCCCCAGCAGGTGGCGTCCCTGCAGCAACCCCAGCAGATGGCATCCCTGCAGCAACCCCAGCAGATGGCGTCCCTGCAGCAACCCCAGCAGATGGCGTCCCTGCAGCAGCAACAGGTTCCCCAGCAGATGGCGTCCCTGCAGCAACCCCAGCAGGTGATGTCCCTGCAGCAACCCCAACAAGTGGCATCTCTGCAGCAACCTCAACAGGTTCCCCAGCAGGTGGCGTCCCTGCAGCAACCCCAGCAGATGGTATCTTTGCAGCAACAACAGGTTCCCCAGCAGATGGTGTCCCTGCAGCAAACCCAACAGGTTCCCCAGCAGGTGGCGTCCCTGCAGCAACCCCAACAGGTGATGTCTTTTCAGCAACCACAACAGATGCCCCAGCAGATGGCGTCCCTGCAGCAACCCCAGCAGGCCATGTCTTTGCAGCAACCCCAACAGGTTCCCCAGCAGATGGTGTCCCTGCAGCAACCCCAGCAAATTCCCCAGCAGGTGGCATCCCTGCAGCAACCCCCACAGGTTCCCCAGCAGGTGGCCTCCATGCAGCACGCCCAACAGGTTCCTCAGCAGGTGGCGACCTTGCAGCAGCCTGAACAGGTTCTCCAGCAGGTGGCATCAGTTCAACAGCCACCTCAGGGGGCAGTCATGCAGCAGTCTGCACAAGTTGCCCAGCAGGTCGGTTCCTTGCAGCAGGATCCCCAGCAGATGGCTTCCATCCAGCATCCCCAGCAAGCAGTGTCTGCGCATCAGATCTCTACCGTGCCGCCTTCTCAGCAGATGGCACCAGCGCAGCCAAGCCAGCCGTATCAAGGGTTGCCTGTCGATTCTTTGGTGCAGGCTTCTCTGGCCCAGCAAGAGCAGCAGGCGATTCACCAGTCAGCAGATCAACATACGTGTGCAATGCAACAGATGTTGTACCACCTTCCTCTGCAGCAACAGAAGCAGGAACAGTTTGTTCTGCACGCCAGTTCTGTGGAGCAGTTGCCCCCTGCCGTCCAGCAGGACACGGAAAAACAGCAGGCAGAGCTCTTGGGCTCAGCTTCAGAACAGGTGGCTTATCCAGTGCAGAGCCAGTACCAGTTGCAAGGCCAAGAACAACTGATGTACCAGATGCAGCCCCCGCATCAGCTTCAGCCTCCGGAGCAGCCAGCGCACCAAGCACAGCCAAACAACCAGCTGCAGGCTGCTGAGCATGTGGCATGTCAGATGCACGTTGCTTACTCGATGCAGGGTCCAGAGCAACCTCCGTGCCCAGATCAATTAGTTTATGCAGTTCCGGGGACCTATCCAGGGCAGGCCTTGGATCAGCCAACATATCCAATGCAGCCTTTCTACCCTGGGCAGGCAACTTACGTTACTCAGCCAACACCCTATCTTTCTCAGCCTCCAGAGATCCAGCAGCCTCACTTAGCCGTTCAGGCGACAGAGCAGCCAAATTTTGCAATGTGCTCCCCCAAGCAGTCAGCCTATAGGGTGCAGGACGGCGGTGCCAGCAGCGTGGAGCAACAGATCCGCTTGGCGCAACCCACAGAAGTCCACGCTTATCCTGCAGAGCAGCAACCGTCTGAGCTGCCGGCGTATCTGGTCCAGCAAGATCCTGGCAGAGGAGGGAACCAACAGCTACAGCCTCCTCACGTGGTGCCTCAGCTTGCGGAAGGGCAACAGCCAGGATTGCAAGTCCCCTTCCCCACATCTCAGCCCTCTTTCGTGCCACATGTCCAGCCCCAAGCTCCGTACCAGGAGTTCTGCCAGCATCCCGTCCCTCAGCTGCAGGCCTCAGGCTCGGCTCAGTCACTCCAAGCCGCCGTCCCGCAGTCTGCCCTGAACCAGTTACAGACCCTGTCCCCTCTCCCCGAGCAGCCAGAGCAAGCTTATGCAACGCAGCAACCCCCTGAACTGCCGGGGTTCTTGCACAGCACTCATGTCCTCCGGCAGCCTCAAGCATTTCAGCCCACCGACAATAGCGAGCCGTTTCCACCCCTGCCCGTGCAGCCGGCGCATGTCCCACACCAGCCAGTTTGTCAGACGCCCATGTTGTCAGCAGAGTCGATGGCCCAGCAGCAGGCGTCTACTAAGAGTTCTCTGGCGGCAGCCTCGAACCTGCAAACACTGCTTAGCGTGACAACTCAGCCACAAGTTCCAGGACAAGATGCCCCACAGGTATGTCTGTTACTGTAAAAAATAATCTGTTTTCAAGCATTAAAGGTAAAGGTAAAGGTTCCCTTGCTCGAAAGCCAGTCGAGCCCGACTCTAGGGTTGCGGTGCTCATCTCCGTCTCAAAGCCGAAGAGCCAGCGCTGTCCGAAGACGTTTCCGTGGTCACGTGGCCGGCATGACTAAACACCAAGGCGCGCGGAACGCTGTTACCTTCCCACCGAAGTGGTACCTATTTATCTACTTGCAGTTTCTTGCTTTCGAACTGCTAGGTTGGCAGGAGTTTCAAGCATTCTCTCCCCCCCCCCCAAAAAAAAAGGAAACTGGGAGATTCTCAACAGAACGGCTGCGTAATTTTTTTAATGGTGAAAGAGTACACGTTTTAGCTACTTATCAGAAGAGCTCTCACCCAGATAGGTTTTGAGGGGCCCCGTGCAGAGAGTTCTCAGGGCCCCTTTGTAATGATTTCATGTTTTGGTGTGTGTGTTTCTTTAAATGTTTCGTTTGACTGCAGTACTGTAAGAAGAGTGATAGAGGGAGACAAGTGTGATGTGATTGGCTGATGAGTGAGAGTGCGGGAGGAGGGGTGTCTATGAGAGGAATTCTGTGTCTGAAATTTGAAGAGAGTATAGTCTGTGTGACTATGGGAGTTTGCATCTATTCTGTGTGAATAAGACAAACCGTTTAGTCTGTGTGACTATGAGAGCTTGAGTCTATTCTGTGTAAAGAAGACAAAGAGTTTAGCCTGTGTGGCTATATATATATATGAGAGAGAGAGATTAGACTGAGTGTCTAAGCCTGTCAGAGTGGTGTTGTGGAGTTTGAGAGCCTGTTTATGATACCAAGCTTTGCCAGTTATATTTACAAGTTCCTTTCTTCAGCAACAGTTCAAAATAACCAGAAACCTATTTTGTTCTTTATTAAATAAATCAATCTTTGTTTAAACTTATCCCAGCAATCAGAATAGTCCTTCCTCAGGGCCACATAGTCCTCTGAAGTGCCCAGACCCTAGGTCATTCTACCAAAAGAGAAGAGATTTGGAATTTTTAAAGGAGAAACAGCCTCCCCAGTTAGCAAGGACGTCACACCCTTCCCCTCCTCTATCCACCACCAGTCTCCCGTGCCCCGATTTCCTTCCTCCGACCTGGATGCCTCCCATCATTTTAAAGGAGAAACAGCCTCCCCACCACCAGTCTCCCGTGCCCCAACTTCCTTCCTCCGACCTGGATGCCTCCCATCTTCCTGTGTGTCCTTCCCCTGCCCCGAACTCTCCCACTGCCCACGCTCACCATTGCCTGCAGCCCTTTCCCCGGTGGCACTGGGCAGTGCTTGCAACTGGGAGCATGGTGGAGTGCTAGCAATGAAGTGAATGGTGGTTGTATCTTTTTACATCAGTGGGCCCTGCCAGAAGCTCTGGCAGCTGCCTCACCTCAGGGTATGCTGACGCTGGCCCTGCCCCCAACTCTAAGGAGTCCACCCCACCCTCTACTAGCTCATCAAGCGTTAAAGTCCTGAGCTGGTAGAATAAAAACTGTGTTAATGCAAGTGAAAGAACAGAGCCATAAGAAAAACAAAACACAACTATGACACACTGTGGGTCAGTGGTCGAGCATCTGCTTGGTGTGCCAAGGGTCCCAGGTTCAATCCCCGACATCCCCAGTAAGGATCAGGTTATAGGTGATGTAGAAGACCTCCGCCTGAGACCCTGGAGAGCCGCTGCCAGTCTGAGTAGACAAGACGGACCTTGACGGACCCAGGGTCTGATTCAGTAAAAGGCGACTTCGTGTGAACCCACAAATTGCTTTCAGTCTCCCCCCAAATACGTAATTTGCATGTCGTTTGTTTGCCAATAACGTTCTGAAGTTTGCTCTCCCTTCCGTTTATCTTTTTTTAAAAAAATAGCATTTAGCATGTATGATTTCATTTAGGAATGCAGAGAAAGGACCAAGTAGTAACCAGCGCTAACAGCTGTATTTGTGAAGCTTCCAGGATGAGGGAGCCCGAAACAAAGCACGCTTTCTAATACAAAGCAACCTAAAACTCAGGTCCACGTTGCAAATTTTAATCGTGGCTGGGGGGAAAAGCTGATGGTGAAGGTGATGATAGGACACAGGCAGGGACTGTGCGACTGAACAACAAGTGTTCCCTCTAAGCTGAGTTAGTGTGAGCTAGCTCACAGTTTTTTAGCCCCTGGCTCACACATTTTTGCCTTCGCTCAGGAAGGGATGGCTCCAGAGCAAACTAATTTATGCAGTATCCAAATCGCTCGCTCACAACTTTAATGCCAGCAGCTCACAAAGTAGAATTTTTGCTCAATAGACTCTACAGTTTAGAGGGAACATTCAGGGCCAGCTCACTTGCTCTAGAGCCATCCCAGTTGAGCTCATTTGTTGTGCAGATACAGCCCTAACATACTATGTCTGCCCTAGCTCCAAACATGCAGTTTCATGCCAGTCTGTGTATCTGTTGGGCTGCCAGCCGGGCCCTTAATTTCCACGTCGTCTGCCGCGATCAAAACAGAAAAGAATTAGATTTCCAGGTTTCTGCCACACAGTGAGTGCTAAATAACAGAACGATAACCGGAGAGTACAAGGGGGTAGGCACGAACGGCTATGTCTCATCACAATGTTTCTATTGTCCCAAAAGCTCAAGGCAGTCCTCTCCTTGAGCAGTTTCTTCCACAAGCTAGTGGTGCAGAACAATTGCCAGATGCCGTTCAGTAGGACACTGAGCCTTGCTCGTTTCTCCGAATGTGTGAGTTGCTCAAAGTTTTGTAACATCCCGTAGGTTTTCCAGAGCTCCACACACACACACCCATCCCACAGTGTCCTCTCTGTCTCCTAGTTTCTGGAGTAATCGCATTTTGGGTCTAGGTGTATTTCTTGAGGACCAGTTCAAACGTTAGAAAGTCCTTGTGTCTTCCACGTGGCTGCCGCAGGCCTGTGCTTGGAAATTAATTCGAAGGCTGCACACGTGTTTGATTCAGCTTGGGACCGTGGTACACAGAGAGAAGCCTTTTTAACCTCTCACTACCAGCCCACCACATGCGGTTTCCTAACCTGAAATGGCCCCAGGGAGCTCTTATTGAACCTATTGGAGAAACTTGGATGTAGCCCCCACACCCTGTCTAGGGCTATTTCACATTGGGCAATAGTGTCTGTGCAACGCTTGATCCCTCTCCCCTTCTTGGGAGCCACAGTCCCAATCTGAGTTGTCTTTACACTAGAGATGTAAAATTTCCGGAAATTTTGAAGCTTGGGAAGAAACCCGTTTTTTTCTGATTTTTTTCGGGGGAAAACGGAAATTTTCGGAAAAATTGAAAAAATGCTACATTAGCATTTCTTTTGTCTTTTCTAGATTGAAAGTCATTCTGTTACTTTAGGAACATAAAATATGACTATGGACATTTTTACTTGGCATGAAATTATCACAATTAGCATATTAAAAATATAGTGTATTCAAACAATTATTTCAAACAGAATACCCACCCACATGCAAAAACAAAACTGAAACTTTTTTATTTTCTTCTGACAATTGCACCTCCTAAAGGAAGAAATGCATCTTGTTCTTGCATTGGAGGGTTCAGTTTGTAACCTAGGACTTGCTTGTCCTCAGTGCACAGAAATTAGATCAATCTGATACCATATATATATATTTTAGAAATGATTTGGAAAATATTTGAACACCTAGTCTTAAAATATTTTATTCATCATGTTAAAATAAAACGTTCCATAATCAATTTTTTTTCTTTTTCGGAAAAAAAACAAAAAGGCTTCAGGAAAAAAAACGGGGAAAAAATGTTTTTCCCCTCAATTTTTCCGATTTTCCCCCGGGCCTTCACATCTCTACTTTACACAGGCACTTGGGAATTAAGTTCTGAGCATAAGACTCCAGGCGTACGTTTGATTGACAGGGCCTGCAGGAGACATGTGAAGGACGCAAGACCTGTATGACGTGTGAACTGACCCTGGTCCCCAGCATGGTGCTCATGGGTGCCAGGGTGCCCACCAACACTTTTCCTGGCATCTGCCAAGTGCTTTTCGAAAGTGGGTGGGGTCAGGTGGGGCTTTTGTTTAGCAAGGCCTCTGATTGAAGATTTCATTGGCTGTGCGGATTTTTTAAAATGTTGCTTTGGCAGCAGCTGCCTCCACAGCCAGAGGATCGTCACCGTGTGACTGAAGTCATGCTGTGCCAGTCGTGAAGGAACAAGCAAAATACACAGTTCAAGATATGTTCTCAAATAGGCACATATATATATGTGTGTGTTTGTGTTTGTGTGTGTGTATGTATATGTATATATATATAGATACACACACACACATAATGACTGCGACTGAACAACAACAATTCATAATGAAACATGCCCCTCATAAATTTTAATAGACTTCTCCAGTAATTTACCATCAGCCCTTGTGATTTCTATTTCATTATCTTTTAGTAAGCGGTGATAGTCAATCCCATTCACCAGGTTACTGGGAGGGAGGGAGAGATTACCAAACAGTTCCCTCCGGGGATTAAAATGTAGCCGGCAGTCCTGCAATATATGTTGGATAGAATCTGGAATGTTTGCCCCACAAGGACAGACTCTCTCACTATTCGGAATTTGGAGGAATCTGCCATAAACAACGTTAGAAGGGAAAGAATTCATCCTCGCCCACATAAATGCTCTCCTTTGTTGGGGGCTTTCAAGATCACATGGCCATTTCCCCAATGGGTTGAGCGAGGCCAAGCACCGCAGAATTCCAAAGGTGCCTGACTCAAAAAAGGTTGAGGACCAAGCTCTACTGATTGTTTCTTCTACAGCCATTACAGACTTTTTTTCCTTTTAGAGGTAGGATGCACATGTAGGTAGGATGTACTGAAAACAACCATGTTGTATAAAATAATTAGTAATGTACTGAATGTACTGAAAACAACCAAGTTGTATAAAATAATTAGTAAGTGCCATAAAATCTTGGATCATACAAATGAAATACGTGCCTTGAGTTCCCTACGTTTCGTTTTCGTTTGCACTAACGTGTTCAGCGTGCAGTTATTAAGAGTTATATTTTCTTTGGAACGAATCGGTCTAAAGCAGATTTAATTGCCCTTTTAGGGAGGGTGCAGAAGAAATAAAAGTCCCCCTTGTTCCCGTTTTGTGATCTTAATGCTCGCTAACCAGTTCAAATGTTTCTAATCTGTTTCATGAGTGGTATTTGTGGCAGAGATTTTGATAAACTGACAGGTATGGCTTTCTGGGGGAACTAAATGCAAGACTGATTTTGAACAATGGAAAAATTGTTAAAAATGTAACTGCTCTGTCAGAAATAGGCGACTACCCCAGTTACTCCTTTCTTTAACACTGTTCTTCCACCAACCGGATTTTCTTCATAATGTCCAAGAAGCATGACTTATTCAGTCATCCTGGCTCAGAACCAGAATCTTTCACTGTCCGGCACTTTGGTTTCTTCCCCAATTTTGTTATTTCCAACAGTTATATAACTTTTGCTGTCTTCAGACCCCGGATGGCAAACACCTCCCACCCACCCCCATTAGCTCACCCATGACCTCAGTTGCATGCCTTCCCTATCTAACTTTGCCTCTTTTTCTTTCATATACGGTTCCCACAGGTTCTCTCCATTGTTGACTTCTACCCCCTTCCGTTGGCTGCTTGGGCTCCTAATCTCTTAGTTTAACAGTCTCCTGGAATCTCTTCTAATTCAGCCTACCTATCGTGTCAACTCCCCTGTCTGTGGATGTGGCATAGGGCAGGGGTCCCTAATGTGGTACCCACGGGCACCATGGTGCCTGCTGACATTGGTGCACTGGTTAAGAGCGGCGGACTCTAATCTGGGAGAACCGGGTTTGATTCCCCACTCCTCCGCATGCAGGCAGCTGGGTGACCTTGGGCCAGTCTCAGTTCTCTCGGAGCTGTTCTCTCAAAAGCAGTTCTCTCAGCCCCACCTACCTCACAGGGTGTCTGTTGTGGGGAGGGGAAGGGAAGGAGATTGAAAGCCGCTCTGAGACTCTGAGTGAAGGGCGGGGTATAAATCCAACGCTTCTTCTTTCCTGGTTCCTGCCAAATGTTTGGGGCTTTTGCCCAGCAAGGCTTCTGACCGGCTGTGCAGATTTTTTTAAAATGTTGCTTCAGCAGCAGCTGCCTCCACTGCACGAGCATTGTAATTGAAGGTAAGCTGCAGCATCCGTTTTGTTCCCGGCTCTGCCTCCTTTGGCAGACGTTTTGTGGCTGTGCCCACCACACTGTGTCAGAATTCCAAAGGTGCCCGCAGGCACTAAATGGTCGGGGACCCCTGGCATGAGGTTTTAATTCCAGCCAAACTGATCTCTCACTTCTTTATAGGAAGCTAACATTCCGTGGTTCCTTTTCCACTGAATATTAATAGGAGTTCGAAACTATCACATCAAGTCGTCAGGAGTCAGTCCCAGTTTGTAGCACTGAACTGCCAGGCCGTAATAATCTTGGAACTTTTTTCTGCCTTCTGTTCCCTTCCTCATACTGTTTCCTGGTGATAGTGATGGCCTTCATTTATGTACCTGATAGGTGAATGTATCACTGAGAACTGTAATAGCAGTCCCATCTAGAGCATGGCTCAGAGTCTAGCTGTGGTAAAAAGGTAAAGGTTTCCCTTGCTCGAAAGCTAGTCGAATCCAACTCAAGGGATGCGGTGCTCATCTCTGTTTCCAAACCGAAGAGCCAGCATTATCTGAAGGCATTTCTGTGGTCATGTGGCCGGCATGACTAAATGCCGAGGCGCATGGAGCGCTGTTACCTTCCCACCAAAGCAGTACCTATTTATCTACTTGCAATTTCTTGCTTTCGAACTGCTAGGTTGGCAGGAGCTGGGGCCAGAGATGGGAGCTCTCCGTCACGTGGCACTCGGGTCTCAAACTGCCGAACTACAGACCTCAGTGTCTTAACCTCTGAGCCACCACGGCCCCTGTCTGGCTGTGGTACCGGACCACAAGGAGGGCTTTCTTGTTAGTAGTCGTGGCTATGGGTAATGAAAGGGGGTTTGCTTGATTATTCTTTCCTTTAAGATTGCAGCTCTTTTTCTTTCTACCTTTGCTATGTTGAGTTGAGTTTCCCCTCTTAAGAAGTTTAATTGTGATCAAGAATGCCAAACAAACAAGGAGTGTAGAGAACACTGGTCAAAATGTGCCAACTCCTTGATCCAGTTTGTAGATGAAGGAGAAGTAGTATTTACTGGTCTCATTCTTCTGTACATCTAAGATCACCAAGTACATTTGTGGCCACTTGGGGAACTGTAAGCTAGGTACTGGGTTACAAGATTGGATTGATTCTATGGCATAAAAATAAACATTTTAAATATATATATTGTGGGTATAGCTATATAAAAGTGTCTTTTCCTTTACATGATAGTTAGTCACAAAGCCATTCTTTTCACAGACACCATGTCATAAAGTGTAGTATAACTTGTCCCAGAGTTTTAATTCAGTCTCTCTTAATTTAATTTAACTTTTTCTCCGACAATTATGAATAGTAGCAATATCATCTAGGTAAGATATCTGTCAATACATATAGATATAAATTACCTTCACAGAAACAAATGCAAAACTAGAATCTCCAGATTTAGTAAGCTAAAATGCTGGTTCATCTCTAGAGTGAATTTTGGATGTTTTTAAAAGCACAGCAGGTGTGAATGCCAAATGTATTAATTTCATTGTATTTTGCCCCCTCCCCTGTCCGTTTAGGTTTCCATTTCAGCACCAGAGCAACAGCCAGCCGTTCAAAAACAAGATTCTGTTCAAGGGTGAGTCTTCTTCAGATTAGGGATGGGCACGATGAATTTTTGTGGTTTGGTTTGTGGTTCGTGGCTGAACCATGAACAACCATGAACCTACATGAATGGATATGCCGGTTGATGAACCAAACCCATTTGTATAGTTTGTGAGCAATTTAAAGTGAAAGTGACAGGAGCAGAAAGCAGGGGTTTAAATGCCCCCCAGGCGGGGAACAGTTCAGGAGGTTAAGTGGCTGGGAGCCATTTAAACCTAACAGCTAAGTGGTAGACTCTGCCACTCAGCTGTTAGGTTTAAATGGCATATAAATAAATAAAAATAAATAAAAAACAAATGTGCATACTTTTCAATAAAAAACGTGTGTAATATTTGTTCATGCCATTTAAACCTAACAGCTCATGCCATTTAACATTGAATTGATAAGTTTAGATGGGGTTAGAGAGGAGAAAAAGACAGAGAAAGAAAAAAAGGTGGAAAGAAAGTGGAAAGAAAGCAATACACAGGGAGGGAGGGAGGGAGAGGTGGAAAGAAAGCAACTTTAACTTTCAATGCATCTCTCAAGTTCTCCCCTGCCCCCACACTGGCTAACTTGGCTTGGAGATGGCATTTAAAGAGACAAGTGCCTTCTCCAAGTTGAAGTTCCCTTCTTTCTCTGCCTCCCCCCACATCAACCCTACCCAGGGAGGGGAACAGTGGCTGAGGAAGGGAAGACCGATTGGGGAGGCATGCCTCCCCATTGCTTCTCCAGCCGCCCACTGGGAGCCACACAATATGTGTGAAAGAGCCACATGTGGCTCCCAAGCCACAGTTTGGCCACGCCTGGGCTAGCTGATACAAGAGGAAGAACCCAAACTGATCTTTCAGAATGAAAGAACAGAAAACTCACCTTTCAGTTCCTCTTTAGGGTGAGTCCCATGTATTCCTTTTGCGTGTACTCAAGGGCTTTTTGTATCCTTTTAGCCTGATTCCTGATGCAGCCCCGCCGAAGGACAGCCCCAATGGGAGTGACCTTCCTAGTGGGAACGGCAAGCAAGACAAGAGCAAGCAAAGGAGGGCGTCCTGTGCCCGAGCCGAGAAGGGAACCAAATTCCAGCTCACCGTGCTTCAGGTTTGTATGTTTCAAGTGCCGAGTCAAGGGCTGGGCTGATCTGTGGTTCCAGAATGGAATGCAGTGGCTGGACGTCCGTCTGCAAAAAGGGCTCTGCCTGGCACGGATTGGCTCTCACAAGCATCCCATCTTGGGAGCTGTTTGCCTGGGCCTTAATGCCTCCCTGGTGTTGCAAACCTGTTGGTGTTTCATGTGTGGACATTTGCACCCGACAATGAGTATGTGTACATAAGAACATAAGAAAAGGCAATGTTGGATCAGGCCAAGGGCCCATCCAGTCCAACCCTCTGTCACACAGTGGCCAAAAATACTAGGTGCCATCAGGAGGTCCACCAGTGGGGCCAGGACACTAGAAGCCCTCCCACTGTTGACCCCCCCCCAAGCACCAAGAAGATAGAGCATCACTTGCCCCAGACCGAGAGCTCCTATCTATACCTTGTGGCTAATAGCCACTGATGGACCTCTGCTCCATATGCTTATCTAATTCCCTCTTGAAGCCGTCCATGCTTGTAGACGCCACCACCTCCTGTGGCAGTGAATTCCATATGTCAATCACTCTTTGGGTGAAGAAGGACTTCCTTTTATCCGTTCTAACCCGACTGCTCAGCAATTTCATTGAATGCCCATGAATTCTTGTATTGTGAGAAAGGGAGAAAAGTACCTCTTTCTCTACCTGCTCTTTCCCACGCATAATCTTATAACCTCGATCAGGTCACCCCTTAGCCGTTGTTTCTCCAAGCTAAAGAGCCCCAAGCGCTTTAACCTTTCTTCATAGGGAAAGTGTTCCTACACTTTGATCATTCGAGTTGCCCTTTTCTGCACTTTTCCCAATGCTATAATATCCTTTTTGAGGAGTGGTGACCAGAACGGTACACAGTACTCCAAATGAGGTTGCACCATTGAGTTATACAGGGGAATGATGATACTGGCTGATTTTTACAGTGCCCTCAAGTCACAGCCAACTCATGGCGACCCCAAGGCAAATGAGAAGGAGAGGTGGTTTGCCATTGCCTTCCTCTGCAGAGCCTTCCTCAGTGGCCTCCCATCCCAAGTGGCAGTCCTGCTTAGCTTCTGAGATCTGACGAGATCAGGCTGTGCCGTGCCGCCTTCCCTCCTGCACCCAGCAATACTGTATTTGATATCGGGTTAAGTTTTGTGTCTCGGGTTTCAGACATGAATAGTGTATGTTAAGGAGCTGCAACTGTGGCTTATTCACGGGTTATATTTACAGAAAATAATTTAGGCAGTGTGTGTGTTTCATATTTTATGGGAAGTCTAGGATGCTAGTAACAGAATTTTCTGGGCACGGTTTTATGGAGAAACCAGGGGTCATTTCCTGCAGGAGCGCACAGGAGTGGAGCTCCGGCAGTAAAGAGCCCAGGGGGCGGGCACATGCAACAAGCCCCACCCCCTGCTCCCAGCAGCCCTCAGTCAGAGCAAGAAGCAGCCAGGTACGTTGCAGAGCTCCCCCCGGCCCCCCAGTCCAAAACAGTCCAGTAGCACCTTTAAGACCAAGTTTTATTCAGGTACAAGCTCTCCCTCCTCTGTGGGGACAGATCTGCACGTCCGTCCCACCCCCAAAAGCTAGCAATCCAAAACAGTCCAGTGGAGCCTGAGCGGTGGTTGTCAGGGGGTGTGGCATATGCAAATAAGTCATGCTAATATGCTCCTGCACCTCTTTTCCTACGAAATGACCCCTGGGAGAAACCATACAGAAACCTATAAGTGCGTGTTTGTGGTTTTGCTCCTATGAGTGATCTTTTTCTGTGGGATGGATTTTGAGGTTTGAAAAACGTACTTACTTAAAACAATATGAGCTGTTTACAATGTGGGGTAAATTCTTGTTCGCACATATTACTCTTGTTGCCCATATTAACAATCCCAGAATTTTACTTGGGGGAGGGGGAATCTATGTGTTGTAAATTTGTTATTTCAGCTTCTCATGAATTGAGGCGAGTTGCTCTTTAAATAATGTGAAGTATGAATGGGACCTAGAATCCAGTCCTGAGGTTACTAAAGCAAATCATAGGTATTTGGAACCAGATGGTCGTTGAAAGGAAAGGCATGTATCCCATGCAACACCAGCCCTTTTATCTGAAGGCAGATGCCACAGAAACCAGTCATCTTTGGCCACTGTAATGACTTAGTACAGTATAAAGTGTATGTGTGTACCTCAGTAGTAAAGTAAAGGTAAAGGTTCCCTTGCTCAAAAGCCAGTCGAATCCGACTCTAGGGAACTCATCTCCGTTTCAAAGCCGAAGAGCCAGCGCTGTCCGAAGACGCTTCCGTGGTCATGTGGCCGGCATGACTAAACACCAAGGCGCACGGAACGCTGTTACCTTCCCACTGAAGCGGTACCTATTTATCTACTTGCAATTTCTTGCCTTCGAACTGCTGAATAGGTTGGCAGGAGTTGGAACTAGAGACGGGAGCTCACTCCGTCATGCGGCAACCCGGGTCTTGAACTGCTGAACTACCGACCTTCCACAGCCTGCAGTTCAGTGTCTTAACCACTTGAGCCACCACAGCTCCTGGCACCTCA
This sequence comes from Gekko japonicus, assembly GCF_001447785.1. Taxonomy (NCBI): domain Eukaryota; kingdom Metazoa; phylum Chordata; class Lepidosauria; order Squamata; family Gekkonidae; genus Gekko; species Gekko japonicus. The sequence goes on from NW_015160879.1 coordinate 426,154, forward strand.
GTAGTAGTGAACCTTTTAAAGTCCTGCCCCCTCTAACTGTTGGACTAGAGGTTTCATTTTTGAAAGGATTGCTGGCACACACATCAAGAAGAAGTAATCCTTGCCTGCTTGGGAAGAAGAAACAATGCTTTACCTCCTTCTAATGGCACGGTGACAATGTTCTCTCTTTAATCAGGTGTCAACATCGGGGGACAACACTGTGGAGTGCCAACTAGAGACTCACAACAACAAGATGGTGACGTTTAAATTTGATGTTGACGGAGATGCTCCAGAAGACATTGCTGATTACATGGCAAGTGTCATGGGCCCCACTTCCCACTCGTGCTGTGTGTTACCAGGGACGTTCCAGCTGGTCACTTGGCTTAGAGGGATGCTTTGATTTCTATTTCAGTTGTTTGGGTTGCTCAAGACAAAGTGCAAAGTTTTTCTGTTTTCATTTGTAGCATTTCTTCACAGTT
>NW_015160879.1:427002-453804 GCF_001447785.1 Gekko japonicus
TAGGCAGGCATCATCTTTGTAGCAGGAACTCCTTTGCATATTAGGCGGCACACCCCTAATGGAGCCAGTCCTCCAAGAGTTTACAGTAGCCCCTGTGAGAAGAGCTCTGTAAGATCTTGGAGGATTGGCTACATTAGGGGTGTGTCGCCTAACATGCAAAGGAGTTCCTGCGACAAAAAGAGCCCTGGCTTATGTATTCTTATGTAATTCATTTTATATATTTTTATTTATCTTGTAAGCTTCCTTGAGCTCCATATAAGGAAGAAAGGCCGCTAGGGCTGCCAAGTCCCCCAGGGGGGCGGGGAAACCCCCGCCCCAGAGGCCCGTTCCCTGACGCGGCGGATCGGGCCCCAGGGGGAACTCCATCCAGACGTGCGTGTCACCAGGAAGTGACGTTAGGACGCCAAGCACGCTGGGGGCGGGGCCACGACCATCGGAGGGAAAACTCCAGTCGCCGCCCGGGAGTCCCCCGCTACGGCGACTGCACCAACTTGGCAACCCTAAAGGCCACTAATAAATGTTCTAGATGAATAAATGTCAGGCTTCCACTAGACTTCTACGTGCCTGTCAATTCATCTTGGATAATAGGGTATCTTAGCCCTAACAATCAGAAGCTCATGCAACTATAAGATACTTTTGGGGCATGCTGGAGAAATGATTCCAGCCTAAGGCTTTCAGAAGTAGGCTTCCACTAGACTTCTACGTGCCTGTCAATTCATCTTGGATAATAGGGTATCTTAGCCCTAACAATCAGAAGCTCATGCAACTATAAGATACTTTTGGGGCATGCTGGAGAAATGATTCCAGCCTAAGGCTTTCAGAAGTGTACCCATTTCTTCTTTAAATGCAGGTCTAGCAGCTTGATCGTGTAATTTCCACGGAGGATGTAGTGTGGTAGAGCTGTAGTGTTTCATAGGGGTAGATACCTGCAGTGTAGGAGGAGCATCTCTTATGCATGTGCTGTTGCGCTGCTTTGGCGAGAAATGTTTAAACAAGAGCGTATGAGTGTTCTGGGACATCTGATGTGGCAGCAACGCTGAAACAGAGCGGGTAGGGCTCAGATCACCCTCTTGGGCCGGAGACCCCTGAGAACTCCACGTCAGAGTGGACTGGAACACAATAGTTTTTAACTGAATGTACAAAACAGTCGTATGATTTTATGATCAGTATATTACGGATTTTAGCCGCTTCGGCTGTATAGGAATGTTCTCGATGTCAATGGAGTTACTCTTTTGGAAAGCTAAGACTCTTTCCAGTGTGTAAAATGTGGTTGAGGCAGGGTTGCCAACCTCCAGGTGGTGGCTGGCGATCTCCTGGGATGACAACTGATCTCCAGGCGACAGAGATCCGTTCCCCTGGAGGAAATGGCCCCTTTGGAAGGTGGACTCCGTGGCGTTACACCCCACTGAAGCCCCTCCTCTCCCCAGACCCCACCCCCCGCAGCCTGCGCCCCCCAAAACCCAGAGTGTAGGGTTGCCAACCCCCCCGGTTTGCCAGGGGTCCCCTGTTTTTTGGGGGGTCTACCCGCCGCCGGCCAGATGGCCAGCGGGGGAAGCCCCGCCCCCAACACCCACAGCCACCCATCTCTCTCCCTTTAAGTATGTGGAACCCGTGTTTCCTCCCAAGCCCGATCTCCGCAAGCTTGCAGGGAAATGCCAGCTTCGTGCTCTTAAAAGGGAAACGCGGCTGCTCTTAAAAGGGAAATGCCGGCTCCTGCATTTAAAAGGGAAACGCTGGCTCCTTTAAGTTCAGGGAACTGCCGTTTCTGAAGATCCGGCGCACGGGTGGGAGGGGGGCGGTGGACGTCCCCAATGTGCCGTCATCACGTCGGGGATGCCCCGCCCCCTCCAGGAACGCCCCCAAAGTCCCCCGCTGGGGGTGGAAGATGGACTTGGCAACCCTACTGGAGTGGGCAACCCTAAGTAGAAGGCCCGTGTATTACTGCATGTGAGAAGATGACATTTGACATGGGGGAGAGGGAATTAGCATCACTTGAGAAAATACGTTTCCCTTTCTAGAACCTTTTTCATGGTAAGTACTGTATTTTCATTACATTTTATAATAACAGTAGTTCTACAGGCCGTGTTTGTGAGTATATTTAATTGATTCGTGTGAGTCTAATGAATTTTGCTGCCAACGTAGCCGCTGCAAGCATAGCTGTTGTTTTCTTTTTTAAAGAATTTGATAAAATACGTTTGAGGTGGGAGGGGATAGCACTTCAGTAGCAATAGCGAAGCTTCCATATATGCCTGCTACTGGGACAACTGAGTCGTTATCTCATCCCTGTTTGGATTCCCCCCCTCACCACACACACATTAGGTTGAAGATAACTTTGTACTGGAAAGCGAGAAAGAGAAATTTGTGGAGGAACTGAAGGCGATTGTTTGCCAGGCCCAAGACATCATCCGTAGCCTTCCTGCCGAAGAGAGAGCTTCTGGCACGGATGCTACTTCGTCCGACCCAGCCTGTGCCCAAGTAAGTTCCGTTTGTTCAGCCCTACTGAGTGTTCTGGGAAAGTGTGTTTGTGTTGGGAAACTCCCGTTTTATATTCATCTGTTCGTTTTTAATTCAGACAGGATCTTCTGAACAAGTTCAGATAAACCCAGCATCTACTCAAACGGGCAGTAAGTAACTATTTTAAAACATCTAACACTTGAAGGACACAAAGCAACCCACCCTCCCTGCCTTAAAGGTGAAAGTGATAGAACTGTGTGTTGAACATTTCGACAAGGGTGCAGACTCCCTTCTCCTCAGTTGTGCCAGCTTTCGTGGTTGAAATTGCTACCTAGTAGCTGACTTTTAGAAGGGTATTCTTCATATGTGCTTTTGCATATCGTTAACTCAGTGCTCTGGTTCTGATAATTAAAAGGAGAAAGGAAAAGGGAATACTTCTTTACGCAGAGAGTGATTAAAATGGGGAATTCGCTGCAAGAGGATGTAGTGATGGCCACAGGAATAAACTGCTTTAAAAAGGGGGTTAGACGGATTCAAGGAGGATAAGCCTATCAATGGCTATCAGCCAAGGTGACTGTGGGGAACCTCCACATTCAGAGGCACTAAACCTCTGAATCCCAGTGCCAGGAGGCAACAGCAGGGGAAGGCCTTGGCCTCTATGTCCTGTTGGTGGACCTCCAGAGGAACTGGTTGGCCACTGTGTGAGACGGGATGCTGGACTAGATGGACCCTCACTGGTCTGATCCAGCAGGGCTCTTTCTGATGTTCTTATCAGGGGAAGGCCTCGGCCTCTGTGGTCTGTTGGTGGACCTCCAGAAGCACTGGTGGTCACTGTGTGAGACAGAATGCTGGACCACTGGTCTCGTCCAGCAGGGTTCTTCTGATGTTCTTATGTTATTGTATTGAAAGATTCTGAGTGGTTTATGGGCCACCTTCAGGTCAGGATAAAAGCTTTTAATAGGTATGGCCCAAGTGGGTTTTGTGTAGCTGAGATCTGAGCAAAAACGGAATTTTGGATTTTGCCTTTAGGAAATGAGGAAATAAATCCCTCCGTTGTGACTGTCGGTGCCTCCATGTGTTTTGTTTCTTGAGGGGGGAGATGAAAAAAAGCAAGCTAGCCTCCATTCCATATAGTTAGCGGTGTTACTCTGAGTAACTTGTTAGGTGTAAAAGTTAAGAGAGCAATCCTAGATGAGTCTGCTCAGGATCCTACTCAAGTCTATTCAGAATCAGTAGGGTTTCCTCCCAGGAAAGTGTTCTTAGGATTACGCTGTAAATGTTGCCATTAGTTGTGAATGGTGCCAGTTTGTTTAAGCCACAAATTGTGCCTGCGTAAGGAACGTGGGCACGATAGATGAAAAACGATAGGATCCCCTCTTACCTATTGAATTTCTCTTAGTGGAAAGCGGAGTAAGAATATACCCTCTCCTGTGAACTTAAAGTGCAATGCAGGACCATTGTATTGCCATAATGGACCGCCTCTCAAAGATGTCAAAGTATGCGTGCATAGTTTTATTCCAGCAGGTGTTAATTATTAGTATTGAGCAGTCTTTATATTTCTGATTCTAATATGACCCTGGATGAACAAAACAGAACCAGTGTTATTTTTCTCAAGCTGAGCTTCTATCTTCCGGTGGCTTGCAATTTCTGCCAGGTGTGATACATATTTCCTTTTGTTCCCCACCCCCACCCCCGGAGAGGAGGGACTGCACCACTTGAAAACCTAGGCTAGGACCCAAATAGCTCCATGATTAGTTCTGTGAGCTGGTAGGGTCTTTGGGTACATTTCTGAAAGAGCAACCTCCCTTGCTACATAGTAAATGAATTTTGAAACTGAGTGGGGTCTTCAAAAGGAGGTGGTGATAACGGTGCAGGATCCTGCTCTTCTGAAGAAAATGATTTAAAATTTCCTTCGATATACTAAAGCCCATAGATGCACCTAAAAGTAGCTGCCTGTACCCCAGCCCCTACCTTCTTCTGATGGCTACACAGTGGCAAAGTCTATTGCATTGCTAACATTCTGGGCACATGGATACATGTTCATTTTCTCTGCTTTTAAGGAGTGGGTGTTACTACAAACAGTAGATGAGTTGTTATGGCATATGGTGGAGGGTTATAACCAGACACACACGCATACCTCAAAAGTAGTATAAAGTAATTGCCCTTAGTAAAGTGAGTACAGTTAACTCTGTGTAATAAAACAGATGCACATGCTTAAGAGAGCCTTTTTGGTGTGGAAGGAAACATTGGACTATAAAGGAAATCTGCTGCAGTTGAATTAAAGCTCTGTTTTATGATGCGTCTTTGAATCCTCGTTCCTTCCTGGAGAACTGGCGTTCCTTCCACGGGCAGTGTACTTTGGTGATGTTATGTTCCTGCCCCAGCTGAAAGTCCAGGGCTATTTTTGGGCAGGAACGCACAGGAACGGAGTTCCGGCTGGCTCCTGAGTTGGCCACACCCAGCAGGAACTCATTAGCATAATAGGCCACACCCAACAGCAGAAACTCATTAGAATTGGCTACATTAGGGGTGTGTGGCCTAACATGCAAAGGAGTTCCTGCTACAAAAAAAACCCTGTGGGTTTTGACAACAAAGTAAACAGAATAAGAAGCAAAAGGTGGGTGTGGCTGGATGACCACACTTCTGGTAACATGCAGCCTAATATGCTAATGAGTGTCTGCTGTTGGGTGTGGCCTGTTATGCTAATGAGTTCCTGCTGGGCTTTTTCTACAAAAAAAGCCCTGGCTGAAACACAACTGAAGTGGTGGTGCAAGAACCAATAGTCTGCACTGTTGAAGCAGGGACAAGATAGCCAGGGACTGCCTCGGTCTGGTGTGCTAATTACTGCATGCCTCTTCCCCCAATTTTAGTGAAAACAGATATGTTACAGAGATGTCTAGGACAGGGCAGATTCCACACGATGTGGCAAACAAAGGGTGCAGGTATAAGCAAAGACAGGATGGTTCCATCAGCAGAACAATTTATTTTTTAATTTGTTGTAGATTTTTCAGGTTGTATAACCGTAGTCTTGGCATTGTAGGACCTGACGTTTCGCCAGTAGCTATGACTGGCATCCTCAGAGGTATAAAACAGAAAGATGGAGTACTCTCTATGTCAAGACCTTTAAACCTTACACCTTGACACAGAGAGTACTCCATCTTTCTGTGTTAAGCTTGTATGGGACATACTGGTGGTGCAGGGGGGCAATGCTCCCTCTAAGCTGTGGAGTCTTATAAGCAAAAAATCTACTTTGTGAGCTACTGGCATTAAAGTTGTCGGCAAGTGATTTGGCTACTGTATTAGTTTGCTCTGGAGCCCTCCTTCCTGAGCTAAGACAAAAAACTGTGAGCCGGAGGCTAAAAAACTGTGAGCTAGCTCACACCAACTCAGCTTAGAGGGAACTCTGGAGGGGGGGTATCCCATGGAAGCAGCTTTAATCATTTTGTTCTGTTTTTTTAAAACCTTACATCATTCTTATCCATCTCTGTTAAATAACATCATGCGTATTTGTGTGTGGGGGGAACATAGCCACCCATGTTAAACTGTGTAGAGTGGTGTAAGAGGAAGCCAATCAATGCCAGTGAACCAAGACAGATAGGAAAGATTCCTCAGTGCTGCGGCAATGGCTCGGAAGCGCAGTTTTTTAAGAGCCGTGCATCTCAGCAAGCAAGGCAAGGAAGACATGAAGGAGGAGGGCAATCTGCTCAAGGAGAAATGAGAACAGAGCTTGCGAATCTCAGGGCCAACCTGGGTCAGGCTTAATACACTCCCGGCCCTTTTGAAAAAGCCCCTGGCCAGGCGTGCAGAGGGGGCTCAGTTTGAGTTGAGACCATACCATTTGGGGACGGGGTGAAACCCCTGCCTCCTTCACTATTATCCCAATCTTAAAACGGCCTCAGGAGGCTGCTGTGTACGTCCCATTTGGAAAGCTGACTAGAGATGTGAAGGCCCGGAAAAAAAACAGAAAAATTCGGAAAAAAAACGTTTTTTCCCCGTTTTTTTCCTGAAGCCTTTTTGGTTTTTTTCCGAAAAATTGGAAAAATTGAAAAAAGAAAAGAAAAGAAAAAAAATTGATTATGGAACGTTTTATTTTAACATGATGAATAAAATATTTTAAGACCAGGTGTCCAAATATTTTCCAAATCATTTCTAAAATATATATATATATGGTATCAGATTGATGTAATTTCTGTGCACTGAGGACAAGCAAGTCCTAGGTTACAAACTGAACTCTCCAATGCAAGAACAAGATGCATTTATTCCTTTAGGAGGTGCGATTGTCAGAAGAAAATAAAAAAGTTTCAGTTTTGTTTTTGCATGTGGGTGGGTATTCTGTAATAATTGTTTGGATACACTATATTTTTAATATGCTAGTTGCGATAATTTCATGCCAAGTAAAAATGTCCATAGTCATATTTTATGTTCCTAAAGTAACAGAATGACTTTCAAACTAGAAAAGACAAAAGAAATGCTAATGTAGCATTTTTTTCATTTTTTCCGAAAATTTCTGTTTTTTCCTTCAAAATTTCCGGAAATTTTACATCTCTAAAGCTGACATTAGTTGATACTTGTTCATATAAGTTTTCCCAATTGGGGCACGCAGCATCCCCCTGCGGCTGTTTTAGATTGGGGGAATGATGCAGGAGGTGGAGTTTTTTAACACGCCCTCCCCTCCTGCTGTCGTCTCAATCCAAATTGTGCCCCGGAACACAAAGTAAGTGACTTTAAAAAAGAAATGCCGGGAGCTCCTGGCATGGGAACTTCCTGTGTGTCGTCTACTTAGATTCTAAGATCTAGATTACTAGACATCAATGCATCTGAGCAATCCGCTTGCCGCAGCAGCGCTATTCCTCCATTTATATTTATGCAAATCTTGGTGGGTTTGTTGTTGTTGTTGTTGTTACTTCAAACATGGTAGAGGCATGATCATCCCTCATGGTTTCTCTCTCTCTTCCTCCAGGCGAGTCTGCTCCCCAGTCATCTCCTGTTGGACGCTGGAGGTTTTGCATCAATCAGACAATAAGGAACAGAGAATCCCAAGCGCCTTGCACTCTTGTCCAGTCAAGTACAGCTATCCCGGGGTGTCAGACGACGAGAGGCGAATCTGTGATGGGTCCAAAAGAAGGCATGGATCTTTTTTTAATTATTATTGGTCTCTGGGGCAATGGGTCATCAGGACACATTAAAGGCGCTAGTCAGCAAGGAAGCTCAGTCTCTTTGTCTTGGATAAGAGCAGGTGGCTTCACTTTGGAAGGCTCCGGGCCGGGTTTCGTCCTGTTGGCGAAGAGGGAAGCCCTATTTTGAGGGAAAGAATCCCCTGCTTTAAGTTAGGATCAAGACGGGTCGCCGTGTTAGTCTGTCTGTAGCAGTAGAAAGTAGAAAGGAGCTGCGGTGGCTCAAGTGGTTAAGACGCTGAACTGCAGGCTGTGGAAGGTCAGTAGTTCAGCAGTTCGAGACCCGAGTGTGCCGCATGACGGAGTGAGCTCCCGTCTCTAGTTCCAGCTCCTGCCAACCTAGCAGATCGAAAGCAAGAAATTGCAAGTAGATAAATAGGTACCACTTTGGTGGGAAGGTAACAGCGTTCCGTGCATCTTGGCGTCTAGTCATGCCGGCCACATGACCACGGAAACGTCTTCGGACAGCGCTGGCTCTTCGGCTTGGAAATGGAGATGAGCACCACAACCCTAGAGTCAGGCTTGACTGGCTTTCGAACAAGGGAACCTTTACCTTTACCTTTAGCAGTAGAAAAGAGCCAGAGTCCAGGAGCAGCTTAAAGGCTAACAAAATTTGTGGCAGGGCAGGAGCTTTTGTGAGTCCCTGAAGCAACAGAACAAAGTCTGAGTCCAGGGGCACCTTTAAGACCAACAAAGTTTAATTCTGGGCATAAGCTCTCGTGTGCAGGAACACTTCTTCAAATAGATTCAGGTGGGTCGCCGTGTTGGTCTGAAGCAACAGAACAAAGTCTGAGTCCAGGGGCACCTTTAATACCAACAAAGTACAATCCTGGGCATAAGTGTCTTCAGAAGTGTGCATGCACACGAAAGCTTATGCCCAGATTTATTTATTTATTTCATTGGATTTCTTAATCGCCCTTCCCCACCTATGCAGGGCTCAGGGCGGTTTACAAGAAGATAGTGCTATACAGTTATAAAACCAATTAAAACCATAAACATACAATATTAAAGAAACAATATACATTTTAAACATTCCAATAACAGATGGCCTGTCTAGCATTCAGATTTTTTGGAGGGGGTGGTGGTACCGGGCAGACGTAGGAAACCGTCACCAGCCTCACCCAGAAGAAGAAGAAGAAGAAGAAGAAGAGATTGGGTTTATACCCCGCCGTTCATTCAGAGTCTCAGAGCGGCTTACAAACTCCTTTCCCTTCCCCTCCCCACAACAGACACACTGTGAGGTTAGGTAGGTGGGGCTGAGAGTGCTCTGACTGGAACTGCTCTTTTTCACGGACAGCTCTTCTCAGAGCTACGGCTTGCCCAAGGCCATCCAGCCAGGTGCAAGTGGAGGAGTGGGGAATCAAACCCGGTTCTCCCAGATTAGAGTCCGCGCACTTAACCACGACACCAGCCTGGCGGAACATCTCCGCCTTACATGCCCTGCCGAACTTTACTAGAGCAGGCAGGGCACGGATGTCATTTGGCAGAGAGTTCCACCAGGCTGGGGCCAAGGCTGAGAAGGCCCTGGCCCTGGTCGAGGCCAGCCGGATATCTTTGGGGCCAGGAACTCTGTTGGTCTTAAAGGTGTCACTGGACTCACACTTCGTTTTAATGGTGACATCTCATGGATGCGGAAGGCCATTCTTTACCCTTCAGGCTCTCTGCTCCCTTTCAGTCAGAAAGCAGGGCCCAGCTGATGACTGACTCTCATTTTATATTTCAGTGATAAACTCTGTGCCAAAAAGGCTATGCATAGATTTGCCTGAAGCGGCTTTATTTGCGCACTCAGTTAGTACGGTTTTGTGTCTTTGCCACACCTTTACACGCTCCTTATTTCCCCCCCCCCAGTTAGCATTGCGTGTAGCTTTCTTGAGGAGGGGCAGTTGCCCGATGCAGGCCTATTCTTTTTTAAACATTCTTTTAGAGGGTACCTGTGTCGGTCTGCAGTAGAACGTGCTGGTCTCTAGGGTGCTACTGGACTGGAATCTATCTTTTTAAAAGGGAGGCTTGATCATCAGGACTATTCCTCCTTAAATTTGAATAGCAAGAAGGAAGACCGTTCGTGATCAAATACGCATTCCAACATTTAAAAGATTGGATTCATAGAATCATGGAGTGTTAGAGTTGGAAGGGACCTTGCAGGTCATCTAGTCCGACCCCCCGCACTCTGCAGGAGTGTAGCCGAAAGATAGCCCGGCAACATACCCGAAAGATGACTGTCCAGACTCCGCTTGAATACGTCCAGCAAAGGAGCACCCACCACCTCCCAAGGCAGTCTGCACCACTGCTCAACCACTCTTACAGTTAGGAAGTTTCTCCTGATATTTAGCTGGTAATGACTCCCTTGTAATTTCCACCCTTTAGACCTAGTCTTGCAATCCGGAGCAAGAGAGAATAGATCCGCTCCATCTTCTACATGACAGCCCTTCAGATACTTGAAGACTGCAATCATGTCTCCTCTAAGCCTCAATCATGTCCCCTCTAATCATGTCCCCTCTAAGTCTCAAATATATATTTATAGGAATGTGATCATATCATAAGACGCAGCCACCGCCAGAAATTCTCCCTGCTGCCTTTTTGCCATTTCCCCCACACCGCTTTGTATATACAGTCATTACCCAGGAAACTTATCTCAGTTCTTCAGCCGCTTTCCATAACAATTAGACACTTCCAGCCTTGATTCTCAGCAGAGAGGGTTCAGGGTCAAAACCAAAATGCTTCTTGGGGTCATCGAAGAATGAAGATAAAACAGCCCCAAAGTCACTGTGTTCTTCACAAGGCGAGAACTATCAAAGCTAAAATCACAGATAGAGGTTGCCCGATTTGCAAGTATCCAAGAGGAATGCAAAGCTGCTGTTATGTGTGTCAAAAGCAGCCAAATTGCACAAATGGGCATTCCCGATTTGCACTGTTGTTCTAGGAATTTCCATCCCCCCCCCCCCAAAAAAAAAAAAAAACCAGGTTTTTTTCCAAGCTTCAAAATCATTCCTGATTTGCACTGTTGTTGTTGTTGTTGTTGTTCAGTCACACAGTCGAGTCCAACTCTTCGCGAGTTGTTGTAGGAGTTAGCATCCCCCCCCACCAAAAAAATATATCCATTAAGAGTGTGGAAAACAAACTCACCTGCGTAAGCAAATACAGTTTGTGCCAGATGACCTGAAAACTAGCAATGGGAGTCAACAAATGGCACAAGGGCAGACTCTCTAGACTGGGGCACATAAATTGTGGTGGCTGACTTGGGTTTGGGTTTCTGTTCATGTGTACTCTCCCCATGGTTTGAATTTTATTGCGAATAGTGAATTCTCTTAAGAGCAGTACGACAGGGGTCCCCAACCAAGGCACCCGCTACGTTTCCTGGTGTCCACCAAGTGTTTTTAGAAAGTGGCTGGGGCCACGTGTGGCTTTTGCCCAGCAGAGCTTCCTTTGCGACCGGAGATCGGATCAACAATAAAGAATAACAAATAAGCTGTAATAATGCAAAACACGCTTGTAATCTTAACAAAATTACAGAATTCTTATAGAATCAAAGCATATAATAACCTTTTCATGAAATCCCAATTCCAGATGGATGAAATTCTCCGGAGTTAAACTTCCGTTTCATAAGATGAATTTCTTCCAAACATCAAATTCTCCTTCATAAAATACAATGTACAACGTTATCTTCATATCCAAACAATGTACCACAGGCTTAATATTAAACAATCTTATTAAATATCATACATACAACAGCAGTTGTCTCTTCTCATTCCATAATTACCATTCATCAATTTATCAGATAGTAACATCCAGTTTGGTGTGGTGGTTAAGTGCGCGGACTCTAATCTGGGAGAACCGGGTTTGATTCCCCACTCCTCCACGTGCAGCCAGCTGGATGACCTTGGGCAAGCCGTAGTTCTGTCAGAGCTGTTCTCTCAAGGGCAGTTCTCGAAAGATCTCTCTCTCAGCCCCACCTACCTCCCAGGGTGTCTGTTGTGGGGAGGGGAAGGGAAAGGAGTTTGTAAGCCCCTCTGAGACTCTGAGTGAAGGGCAGGTATAAATCCAATCTCCTCTTCTTCTTCTTCTTCAACATGGAAACGTTAATTTGGACATGGATAACTATTTGAGCTTGGTTTATTTCTCTCCTGATACTGGTATTAGTAACTATTACTGTGGCCTAGAGCAGGGATCCCCAACATTTTTGAGCCTGTTGGGAACCTCTGGAATTCTGACACAGGGTGGTGGAGGGAACCTCTGGAATAAAATCCTGCGGAATTCTGACACAGGGTGGTGGACTGAACCATAAAAAGGCTGACACCAGGGGTGGAGCCACGCGTACACTCTGAGGAAGTCCAAGTGCAGGGGAGCAGCAGGGAAATGCTTGACCTGTAGCCAGTCATGCGTTCTCTGTGTATCCTACCTATTTTAATCTGCATTGCCAGTCAGGTCTATAGTGGTCCATCAGAAGATGTGCTAGGCAACAACCCCACCTGGTGCCACCCATCTTCTGAAAACACTTGGCGGGCACTGTGATGCTCATGGGCACCCTGTTGGGGACCCCTGGCCTAGCATGTTAATTGCGTGTTTTTTTTTTTAATTCAGCATCAGCCAGTCAAGCCAGCTTCAGTACCCTGCACTAAATAACTGATGTTAGTGTAGAAAATGCAAACCAGCCTGCTGCTCACGTTGACATCTAAACTATCTGTGTCCCGCCCTATGTCCGCAGCCTCATGTTGCTGTATTGTTTTGCCACCAAGAGCCAGATAAGAAACAAGAAGTAATACGTAGATGGAAATGATTTCTGATAGCTGAGCAAGATCCTGTTGTTTGTTTTTGTAAAATCACAAAATTGGATAGAAGAGGCCAGCTCCACAATACCGACTTTCCCTATTTCTTAGGATGCCTACATCTTATTAAACTCCTTTTAAACTGTGGCATCCTCCGGTCTTTTCCGGTTTGCCTGTGTCAGGCTTGGCTTTCAAAGTTGCCTCTTAACCTAATGACCCAGGTAAGGGGCCCCCAGTGTGGTGCCTACAGGTGCCATGGTATTTGCTGACAATTCTCTTGGTGCCCGCCAAGTGTTTGTTAAAGGTGGGCATGGCCAGGTGGGGCTTTTGCCCTGCAAGGCATCTGATTGGCCACTGGAGATTTGATTGGCTGTGCAGTTTTTGAAAACATTGCTTTGGGAGCAGATGCCACCACTGCAGCAAGAAGCTTCACTGCACGGCTGAAGGTAAGCGGTGGCCACCATTTTTGGGCTGGCTCTGCCTCCTGTGGCACCCACATTGTGGTTGCGCCCACCCCACAGCGTCAGAATCCCAGCAGTGCTTTGCATGCTCAAAAAACGTTGAGGACCCCCTAACCTAGGTAGACAGGGGTTCTTGAAACTGTTCTTCTCCGCAGTCATATCTATGCCTATTTGGAAAAGTGCAGGCTTTAGAAGGGGTGGTGATAGCAATGAACAGAGACCCTGCCTAAAGGCAGCTGGGCTTTCCCTAGAGCCTCGGTGATAAACGCAGTGTTCTCTCTAAGCTGAGTTAGTGTGAGCTAGCTCACAGGTTTTTAGCCTCCAGCTCACAGATTTCTGTCTTCGCTCAGGAAGGAGGGCTCCAGAGCAAATGAATTTATGCAGCAGCCAAATCGCATGCTCACCACTTTAATGCCAGTAGCTCACAAAGTAGAGTTTTTGCTTACAAGACTCCAAAGCTTAGAGGGAGCACTGGTGATAAGCCTCGCGGGTTTCCTCTCCTGTATTTACAGACCCACCAAAAGAGAGCACAAACGAAGATGGCCCCCAAGATTGTCCCCAGGCTGTGGAACATGCTAGAAGCCAGCCTAGGCTCACCCCTTCTTCCAGCTCAAGTGAGCCAGCAAGCGACGGTGTGGCAGCTGAGACACACAAAGTGCAGTGGAGTCTCCCTTCTCCTCCTCCGCCGAAGAGACCCTTCCCTGCCTGGCGCCCGAAGGCCAGGACCCTAACTCTCCCGGAGAGGCCCAGCAAAGCCCCACCAAGCCTCCAGACCCCCCGGGGACGCTCAGTCCACCTGCAAGTCATCCTGAGGGTTTGCCCCTGCTGAGGGAGGGGCACGGTGATATCACTTCCGATCCCAGCGATCCATGTACGCACGTGAGTACTGATGGGTAGGTTGGTCTGGTCTTGAAAACGGCATGTCCGACAGCTGGGGAATTCGCAACACCATCAGGCAGCCGAATGGATGCCGGCCAGTAATAGGTAAGGGTACCTGCTGAAGTTGGTGGGCCATAAACTCAGGATGGACCAAAGGAAGCGCTCCTTTACTCGACAAGTAATTGCATTTTTGGAATTCACTCCTGGCGGAGATAGTAACAGCCGTAAACATAGACAGCTTTAAAACAGGCTTAGGTTGACGGAGGAAAGGCCCTTCAACGGGTACTAGCCACGTGAGTAAAAGGAACCTCCACTGTCAGAGGCAGCAAACCTTAGGATCCCAGTACTTGGGGGACCGCATCAGGGGGAATCCTCAACCTCTATACCCTGGTTGTGGACCCTCTGGGATGAGTGATTGGCCCCTGCATGGGACAGAACGCTGTACTGACTGGCTCGCCGGTCTGATCCAGCAGGGATCTTCTTGTGTAATTCTCTCTGAAATAACTTCCTACTTCAGTTATTATCTGACGGTTGAGAATCTTTCCTCTGCTGCTGAAACTTCCTGACTGCTAGGGAAAAGTCTGATACCAGTCCCCTTTCCAGCGGGAGATATTTTGACTTAAGCTGAGCTAAGGAGGAGAATTACATTCTTATGTGTTGCTTCATGAGACCATGTAGTTCAGGGCATGGAAATGGGGGGAAAGAAGGTTTAATAAAAACAGTCTTAATAGTTTTGTTAGGCCTTTATTTTCAGAATCAAGAAAACTTACGATACGTTTGCATTTTCTTGAAGGTGTAGGTTTCAGGGCCAAGCTAGATAAGATGTTGGAGACTCTAGATTGCTATAGGGTTGCGTGTTCCGGGTTGGAAATACCTGGAGATATTAGGGGTGGAGCCTGAAGAGGGCGGGGCTTGGGGAGAGCAGGGACCTCAGCAGGGTGCAGCGCCACAGAGTCCACCCTCCGAAGCAGCCATTTTCTCTGTAGTCTGCAGAGCGGTCGTAAAAGTGGGTGATCTCCAGGTCCCACCTGGAGCCTAATTAATTCTAATTGCCTATAAAGCAGTGCTTTATGGCTAAGCCCTAATTCTGCTTTTCCACGAGAGAACCAATGTGATTCTGGACAGAATAATCAGATTTCCCCAGGGTCTCAGCCTTTAGAAGAAGCACCATATTCCTAGCCCCCTATTGTTGTGAAGATATGCTTGTAAGCAGGGGTCGTTTAGTAGAAAAAGAGCTAGGGGAACTCATTAGCATAACTCACTAGCATATGCCACACCCCCTGACATCACCGGAAGTGTGTCATGAGGCCACACCCCCTGACATCACCGGAAGTGTGTCAAGGCCACACACCCCGCCCCCAACGGTCCCGGCCGCCGCAGCCGGCCTTGCAGCTCCACTGCCGAGCCCCATGAGGGGCTCCCTCTTCTCCTCCTCCCTCTTCTCCTGCCTCCTCCTGGCTGAATGAGGGCCGGAAGCGGGGCGGCTGGAAGCAGGGGGCGGGGCTTCGTCATGTGTCCCACCCCCCCGTACCTCACCCGGGGGGAACTGCGATCCCCTGCGATCCCCCCCGAAATGACCTCTGCTTGTAAGTCTCTGGGCAGCTCAGGAGGGTGGCTGAGTAAGATTTACAGTGACCAGCGGTGGGACGTTGGCACCCTATGTAGTTCCTTGCCTTCACTTAAACCAGGAAAATAAATCAAAATAAGAAAACACCACAAGCTTGATATTTGTACAGGGCACAGAATCCAGCTTTTGCAGCATACATTTGTATGCGTTTGTTTTGGGGCCGGAGTAGGCTCCAGTTCCAGTTCAAAGTTTATGGCGTGTAGCCAACGGCCATCACACAATACAAAAGATTAAAAAAAAACAGTACAAAGATTGGCAATACATTTAAAAGAATCCAGTTCAAAGTTTATTGCATGTAGCCAACGGCCATCACAATACAAAAGATTAAAAAACAGTACAAAGATTGGCAATACATTTAAAAGAAAATTAAAATGTATAGATGAAGTATGAGTATAAGTTTTAAAATCAGGTTTCTCAAATAGCACATTCTGAAAGTGCAGTCATTTCGTAGCCTTATCTCTTAATTTTCCTTGCAGCGTGAGCATAGAGTGCCATTCTATAGGAGATAGTGGGATTGACGTCTGAAAGCAAAAGTCACTATTTCAATGCCTGTTGTGGATTGTAGTTAGGACTGGGTTAAGAAATTTGATTCTGGGAGTAGGCATACGTTTGATTCTGGGAGTAGGCATACGTTTCTCTGGCTTTGCAGAGGGACCTAGGAGGAAAATGGCTGAGATCCAGGATGCTTTGCCACTTCCTTTCAGCTTGTGCTCCACCCTTGGACCCCAGTTCCCAAATCCTAAGGGAAATAGTGTAAAGTGGAATAAAAAAAGTATATCTATCCAATTCCGTCCTAATTAAACAAAGGGGGAGGTGGATTTCCACAGCTTATAGAAGACTGTTTAGTTTTGGCTAAGCTTAATATCCGAGGGAAAGGTGTTCCATAATTATTTGGAAGAATTAGCAGTCATCTCTCTATATGTTCATATTCCAACTTGATGAATTGCTGTTATTTCTAAGAATGGGCATTTTAGTTAGGTTCATGTGGGTCGCCGTGTTGGTGTGAAGCAACCGAACAAAGTTTGAGTCCAGTGGCACGCCTTTAAGACCAACAGAGTTTAAATCTGGGTATGAGCTTTCGTGTGTATGCACACTTCTTCTTTCGTGCATGCCCACGAAAGCTTATACCGAGAATTAGACTTTGTTGGTATTAAAGGTGTGCCACTGGACTCAAGGAGCTGCGGTACTCAGTGGTTAAGACACTGAACTGCAGGCTGCAAGGTCGGTAGTTCAGCAGTTCGAGACGCAAGTGCCGCATGACAGAGTGAGCTCCTGTCTCTGGCCCCCGCTCCTGCCAACCTAGCAGTTCGAAAGCAAGAAATGGCAAGTAGATAAAGAGGTACCGCTTTGTGGGGGAAAGCTAACAGCGTTCCGTGCGCCTCGGCATCTAGTCATGCCGGCCACATGACCACGGAAACGTCTTCGGACAGCGCTGGCTCTTCGACTTCGAAACGGAGATGAACAGCGTAACCCTAGAGTTGGCTTTCGAGCAAGGGAAAGCTTTACCCTTACTACTGGGCTCAAACTATGTTTCATTTTAGTTAGGGTTGGAGGTGTATATGTGCAATGTTAAGGAACAAGGCAGCCTCTAGGATATCAAAGGTCGAAACTATATATGAGTGGTAAATGCTCCCTTAGTCAAATGTCACCTTTTCTGTGCCCTCTCTCCCCCCCCGCCCCCCCTTTTTTCTCCAGGAGATGTCCCCGGATACTTCACTTCCTGAGAACCCCGTGGCCTGTCCCGCTTCAGCATCAAGCGTTGGAGCTGTGCACCTGCATGCAGGAGGTGGATATTTTGGCCTAAGCTTTACTTGCCCTAGTCTCAAAAACCCCATTAGCAAGAAAACCTGGACTCGCAAATTAAAAAGCTGGGCATACAGGCTACGGCAGACCAGCTTTTTCAAGAGAGCAAAAGTCCGGCAAGGTAGTGTGCTTACAGTCAGGGACCCTAGACTAGGTAACATCTGTTTTGATTTCCTTACGTATGTTTCCTTTCTTTTCTTTTTTCCTTTTTGCATTTCCTGCACTACCCTATGTATACCTTTCCCTGCATCTTGCTCATCTGTGTAACATTTCATTCACTAACACATTTTTTTTTTCAATGTTTGATTAACCGGTTTTTCATTCCACATAGAAGTATAGATCTTGAGATACCAAAAAAAAATAAAATTAAAAGCCTACATGTATACTAGGGTCTTTTTTTTTTAATGCAGTGTTGCTTATTAGTATTTTCATGGTCACTGACCATGTTTCATTTCTTTTGTGTCCCCCCCTTCCTTTAAAAAGAATTCACAACGGAGGAGATGTCAAGTGAAGCTACTCCGGACTGGTTTTCTCCTCTCGAACAAGCAACAGTGGAGAATGAAGCAGCTGGTCAATCTAAACCTCTGACTGGCTCATTCCAGCGTGGTCGGTTTCAGGTTGGTATCGTCAAATCAGATAATGGATTAATTTGGTTAAATCCAGATGCCATCGTACGATGAGATGCTTTATTTTTAACTTGCGTTATTCAGAAGGCAGGTAGCCCAGAATGAGTTGCCACAGAGCCACGAGACTGAAAGGAGCTTGCACTGATATTCCCAACCAGGCCGCTGAATATTTGCTCAAGGGCAACAGGAAGCCAGTTAGATGTCCATGAGTTTGTAAGAGCGAAGAAACTGGAAGAGGCGGCCACTGAGATTCACAAAGCCATCTTAAGCAGAACAGCTAGATTTTGAGTCTAGTCACCCCTTAGAGACCAACAAGATTTTCAGGGTATGAGCTTTCGAAAATCAAAGCTCCCTTCGTCAGATACCTTTGAAACTATCCTAAACACAGTAACACCCAGGGAAGATAGGCCATCTAAAGGAGCCTGGGGGGAGCTATAAATCCAACATCTTCCTTTTTCCTCCTCCTTCCTCCGCCTCCTTCCTCCGCCTCCTTCCTCCTCCTCCTCCCTCTTCTTCTGTGAGCCAGTTTGGTGTAGTGGTTAAGTGCTTGCACTCTAACCTGGGAGAATCAGGTTTGATTCCCCACTCCTCCACTTGCACCTGCTGGTGTGCCCTTGGGCAAGCCATGTTCTGGTACAGCTGTTCTTGAAAAAGAGCAGTTTCTGTCAGAGCTCTCTCAGCCCTACCTGCCTCACAGTGTGTCTTTTGTGGGGAGGGAAAGGGAAAGGAGTTTGTAAGCCACTCTGAGACTCCCTTGGGTAGTGAATACAAACTCCTCCTCCTCCTCTTCTTCCTCTTCCTCTTCTTTTTCCTCCTCCTCCTCCTCTTCTTCCTCTTTGTATCCCCCCAAAAACTCCACCCTTGGGAAATGCTGCTCCCCCTGTCCTGCCCCCCTCCTCCGTATGGCGCTTTTCAGTGGCAGCATTCACCACCACTACCTTAGCCTTGTTTCACTTTGGTGCCAGCATTAACCAGCTCATGGCACTGTGGCAAACCTGAGTTCTGTGACTACCAACATTTGGGAATGAATAAAGCCATAGTACTACAATTTGATTTTATAAACTTCTGCTTCTGCTTCTTCTCCTCCACCTTAATGCAGAAGTACTCATAGAGCATGCCTTCCTCTGGAATTCATTTTAATAATTCACTGTAGGGAATAGCCCCAGATTAACAGTTATGAGTTGCACCACTATTTCAAGGGAGCTGAAAAAAAGCAATACTGCATGGATATCCTTAGTTTCATTGGGTTTGGGGTTAACACAGTAGGGCTATAGAAGACTCTGCCGCTCCTTCTTCCTGCAGAGGATTTCCCAACTGCTTTGTTTTTATAGTGTTCCATTCATGGGGAATGACATGCAGGTCTCTGCCTTGTTGTTCCTTGTGCTTCAGATTTTTGTAAGTCCTGTCTCTCTCTTTTCACTGTGTCAGAGTCTTTATGAAACCCCTTCTTTTGTATTCTGTCTTTTCACCGCACTGCTCTTTTGCTGCAGTCGACAGGGCTTCCCAGCAGGTCCTTGACAAGGCATATTGACGCCTATTCATTCAAAGGCTCTGTAATTATCGAGTGGCAAATTCTTTTGTAGTCTTCTCCCCGTTAACTATTCCTTTGGGTCCTTTTTACAGAGCTTGCTTTCTTTCCTCCTTGTCTTGTATGGCACTTTCAGGCATAGGGTCAGCCGGCCGCAAGCTGAAGGGCATTTCTGTTATTTGGCTTGCAGCACGTTGACGCCACTGCAGTCCAGATCTGTTGCCGTGTGGCCTGTAACACTGCATTCTTATTTTTTTTTAATATAAAAAATAAATATTAGCTCTCCTGTTTAGGCTATGGAACTTAGTACTTCTGTACTCATTCAGTAGCTTTTAAAAAAATAAATGGATACACAATCACTTTTTTTATTTGTGCTGGCTGTTGTGGCTAGTCGGTATGTTTTGTAGTAGTTGAAAGTGCGACGTACGGTGACCCTGCCCTGCAGTGTTTTCAAGGCCATTGCTTGCCTCTGAAGTCATGACCCTGGACTCTTTTTCAAGGACAGCTCTTGTCAGAACTACGGCTTGCCCAAGGTCATCCAGCCAGGTGCAAGTGGAGGAGTGGGGAATCAAACCTGGTTCTCCCAGATTAGAGTCCGGGCACTTAACCGCTACACCAAACTGGCTCTTAGGTGGGTGTAATGTAATTGCAGCCTTAGGAATCAGCCCAGTTCTCCACTGTGCAGACCACCTTTCTGGGAAAAAGAAATCTGCCAATTTCAACAGTCTCCCCTTTTTTTCTCTTTCTCTGTTCGCGCCGCAGGTCATTACAGTGCCCCAGCAAATAGTTTCTGGCGGCTCAGAAACTGACCCTCCTTTCTCAGAAGCTGGGGCAGGAGAAGTTGTTCCTAAAGAGGGAGAAATGGCCACGGAAGCCACGGGGGAAACAGATGCCTCTTCCACCTCCCCTGAGCAGCGGGAGCCGGAGGAGACCATGGCCACCGGCAGCAGCATGCAGTCGTGCTCCGAGCCGTGGACCAAAGGAGGTTTTGTGCGGAAGCAGCCGAGCTCTGACAGCGAACTGTCCGCCCCCATGGGCGGCAGCCTGGAGGGCTGGGAGCGAAGCCAGCGATCGCAAGATGAGCGGAGCGGCACCCACGGCAAGAGGCGCAGCTCACTCTTTTATTCTCCATCGTCCCCGATGAGCAGTGACGACGAGTCTGAGATCGAAGACGAGGACCTGAAGGTGGAGCTGCAGCGTTTGCGGGAGAAGTAAGGGCTTGTGTTTCAAGCACTAAAAATCGAGTTCCGTGGCTGGTTTTTCTAATAGCTCAAAGCTGATTTCTCTCAATAGTTCAAAGCTAGCGGGTGACTCTCGTGTGGACAGAGGGTGGGGCGCAGCAGGATTCCTCTTCCACTCCATGGCACTGATGGTCAAAGTGTGATCTTTCTGGGTTGGGACTCCATCCAAAGACAGCTGGGTTAGGCAGGGACTTCTGCTTCCCCGTGGATCCTGGTTCCCCTATGGCATTTTATAATTACTAACAGTTACCTATTATTCACTCCGAGGTACTTTATATGTATAAAGCCATGCATTTCTGTGCACAATGAACCTGACAACAGTTTGGTTATTGAGTGGCAAGAGTTACGAAGAATGTATCCCGCCAGTCTTAAAAGAACTACTTTGGTTGCTGATTCATTTCCAGGCACAATTCAGAGTGCTGGTTCTGACCCTTGAAGCCTCACGCTTCCTGGGACCATAGGACTTAGAATCATAGAATCATAGAGTTGGAAGAGACCACAATGCAGGAAATTCACAAATGTCCCCCCCACACACACACACACTGGTGACCCCTGTTCCATGCCCAGAAGATGACAAAAAAACCCTCCAGGATCCCCGGCCAAACTGGCCTGGAGAAAAATTGCTTCCTGACCCCAAAGTGGCAATTAGCATTCCCCTGAGCGTGTAAGAAAGGGCCACAAGAACTAAACACCGAAGGACCACCTTTTCCCATATCAACTTGTCTTCCAATTAAGAGCCCCATCTCTGAAGTAAGGTGGGTGGCTGTTGGAGACGGTTTTTCATCAGCTCTGGAATGGCCTTCCCCAAAGACATTTGTCTGGTATTTGGCTGTCTTTTGGTCACCAAATGATGTCATTTAATTCACCTGTTCTTTCTTCCGGTATGTTGCTGGAGTTAGAATCATAGAATTTTAGAGTTGGAAGGGACCTTGCAGGTCATCTGGTCCAGCCCCCTGCACTTTGCAGGAGCACAGCCGAAAGACAGCCCCACAACATACCCGAAAGATGGTTGTCCAGCCTCCGCTTGAAAACATCCAGCAAAGGAGCATCCACCACCTCCCGAGGCAGTCTGTTCTACTGCTCAGCCACTATTACAGTCAGGAAGTTTCTCCTGATATTTAGCCGGTATCGACTCCCTTGTAATTTCCACCCATTAGATCTAGTCTTGCAATCTGAAGCAAGAGAGAATAGATCTGCTCCATCTTCTACATGACAGCCCTTCAAATATTTGAAGACTGCAATCATGTCCCCTCTACGCCTTCTCTTTACCAGGCTAAACATACCCAATTCTTTCAGCCTTTCCTCCTAAGACTTGGATTCCAACCCTCTCACCATCCTGGTTGCCCTCTTCTGTACACGCTCGAGCTTGTCAACATCCTTCCTAAAATGTGGTGCCCAAACTGGACACAGTACTCCAGGTAAGGCCTGACCATAGCAGAATAGAGCGGAAACTACTACCTCCCGTGATCTGGACACAATGCTTCTGTGAATGCATCCTAAGATTGCATTAGCTTTCTTCACAGTCACATTGCACTGCAGGCTCATGTTTAGCTTGTGATCAACCAGAACACCTAGATCCCTTTCACATGAGCTGCTGTCGGCTTGACAGAGGGTCCCATTCTATATCTGAGCCTTTGATTTTTTATACCTAAGTGTAGGATTTTGCACTTATCTCTATTGAAATTCATTTTATTTGTCTCAGCCCACTGTTTCAGCCTATCTAGATCATTTTGAATCCTGACTCTTTCTTCTTCAGAATTAGCAATCCCACCCAGCTTCGTGTCATCTGGAGTTCTTGTTGAAAAGGTTCTTTAAGCAGTGAAGTGGCTAAATTTGCAGATGACACGAAGTTGTTCAGGGTGGTGAGAACTAGGGAGGATTGTGAGGCACTCCAAAGGGATCTGTCGAGGATGGGCGAGTGGGCATCAATGTGGCAAATGGGGTTCAATGTGGCCAAGTGCAAAGCGATGCACATTGGAGCAAAAAATCCTGAATATAAATACACATTGATGGGGTCCGAACTGGCGGACACTGACCAAGAGAGAGATCTTGGAATTGTAGTAGATAACTCAATGAAAATGTGCGACTGCAATAAAAAAGGCCAACGCTATGCTGGGGATCATTAGGAAGGGAACTGAAAACAAATCAGCCAGTATCATAATTCCCCTGTATAAATCAATGGTGCGACCTCATTTGGAGTACTGTGTACAGTTCTGATCACCATACCTCAAAAAGGATATTATAGCATTGGAAAAAGTGCAGAAAAGGGCAACTAGAATGATAAAAGGGTTGGAACACTTTCCCTGTGAAGAAAGGTTAAAACGCTTGGGGCTCTTTAGCTTGGAGAAATGACGGCTGAGGGGTGACATGATCGAAGCTTATAAGATTATGCATGGGATAGAGCAGGTAGAGAAATAAGTACTTTTCTCCCTTTCTCACAATACAAGTACTCAATGAAATTGCTGAGCAGTTGGGTTAGAATGGATAAAAGGAAGTCCTTCTTCACCCAAAGAGTGATTAACACATGGAATTCACTGCCACAGGAAGTGGTGGTGGCTACAAGCATGGATGGCTTCAAGTGGGAATTAGATAAGCATATGGAGCAGAGGTCCATCAGTAGCTATTAGCCACAAGGTATAGATAGGAACTCTCGGTCTGGGGCAAGTGATGCTCTGTCTTCTTGGTGGTTGGGGGGGGGGTCAACAGTGGGAGGGCTTCTAGTGTTCTGGCCCCACTGCTGGACTTCCTGATGGCACTGGTATTTTTGGCCACTGTGTGACAGAGTGTTGGACTGGATGGGCCATTGACCTGACCCAACATTGGCTTCTCTTATGTTCTTATGTTCTTTAGGCAGGAATTATTTTTCCCTGCCAATGTATTTACAATTTTTAATACACTGCAACCTATTCTATGTTGCCTTTTACCTGCCGTTTTTAATTGACTATTTTAATTTTGTAATCTAATTTTATTGTTGAAACGGTGTTGTTATTTCATCAGAAGCGGCTTCAGACAGAGTTTCTGCTGTTGGGTGTGGCCTATTGTGCTAATGAGTTCCTGCTGGGCTTTTTCTACAAAAAGAGCCCTGTGAAATACTATGTTAAAATCAAGATTTTTGTCACCAGGTTGAATTACGTCCTGCTTGTCTGAATGCTACGCTGTCTGGTCCCGATAGCACGCATACGGCAGGACAGCCGTAAGTCAGGAGACTAAGGCAGCATTTTCTCCTTTCCTTTGCAGGCATATCCAGGAGGTGGTGAGCCTTCAGGCTCAGCAAAACAGGGAGTTACAGGAATTGTATGAGCGGCTCCGGTCCATCAAGGACAGCAGGTCAGAATCGTCCGAAGTCTCCCTGCACCTGTCTTCTCCACGCCGGCCCAAATCTTTCAAAAGCAAGCTGCGCAGCAGGCCCCAGTCCCTCTCACATGCCGACAATGGCATTGTTGCTGCTGGTAAGGAGGAAGGGAGCGGGGGGACCCTTAAAAACACTGGCGCCCCGGCAGGGAAATAATCCCAAAGCTAAAGCTCCCTTTAATGGGCATGTTTTGTTTTGAATTTTTTTTTTTGTAACCCTTCTTTTCTCCCCGACGGGAACCCAAAGCCGAATCACGTTGTTCTCCCCGCCTCCACCCTATCCTCACAACAACATCCCTATGAGGTAGGGCAGGCTGGGAGTGTGTGAAGGGCGCAAGGTCACCCTGCAAAACTTCCATGGCAGAGCGGGGATTCAAGCTGGGTTCTCCCGCATCCTAGTCCAATACACCTAACCCCTGTACTTCAGATGGAACGGAGATGGAGCAGGCAACGACGAGCCCATCAGTAAGCAGTCATCTGAATCCTTTTCTCATTGCCTTACCCCACTTGAGGAGCTGCGGTGGCTCAAGTGGCTAAGACGCTGAACTGCAGGCTGTGGAGGGTCTGTGGTTCAGCAGTTCGAGACCCGAGTGTGTCGCATGACGGAGTGAGCTCCCGTCTCTAGTTCCAGCTCCTGCCAACCTAGCCGTTCGAAAGCAAGAAATTGCAAGTAGATAAATAGGTACCACTTCGGTGGAAAGGTAACAGCGTTCCGTGCGCCTTGGTGTTTAGTCATGCTGGCCACGTGACCACAGAAACGTCTTCGGACAGCACTGGCTCTTCGGCTTTGAAACGGAGATGAGCACCGCAACCCTAGAGTCGGATTCGACTGGCTTTTGAGCAAGGGAAACCTTTACCTTTACTTTACCCCACTTGACATCGTAAAGCGCCCCCCCCCCCGATGAGGTGCCCACCAGCACCTTTCCTGGTGTCCACCAGGTGTTTTCAGAAAATGGGTGGGGCTTTTGCCCAGCAAGGCTTCTGATTGGCAGCTGGCAATTTTTTTAAAAAAAATGTTGCTTTGGCAGCAGCTGCCACCACAGCACAAGGATCTTCACTGTGTGCCGCCTCCCGTGGCAGCCATTTTGTGGCTGGCTCCGCCTCCTGCAGCAGCCGTGTTGTGGTTGCGCCCACCACACCAAGCCAGAATTCCTAGGGTGCCTGCAGGCTCAAAAAGGTTGGGGACCCCTGTTGTATAGGCTTAGTGACTTTCCCCCATGGATTTTTTTTTTGGCATGGTATATTATTCCTCAGCCTGCCAAGCTCTTCCAAAATGCCTGTTAAGAATGGATCCCTATTGGATGCTCAGCTCTTCAAGAGAGCCTCGCAAATAATTACACTCTGATGAAATGCGTTTCAACTCAACCAACCACCCCAGCCGTATAACTAGTTTCGGGGCCTCTAACGGTGTGCCTTTTCTCCCTCCCGTTCCTCTGCCCCACAGAATGTTGCTGTGCCACCACTGCTGCCTCTGTGATAGACTATCAGTTGAGCATTCAGGCCCACCTGCTGCACCAGAGCTGTTCACAGGCAGAGTCTAGCCAAGGTATTTATAAACTCCCTCCTGCGTGAGATCAGTGACTCCATTTGTAACATGTTTCATACCTAGTCAGTTCTTCCCCTGGAAATCAACTTCCTGGGTTCGCTACCAGGGGTCATTTCCTGCAGGAGCGCACAGGAGCAGAGCTCCGGCAGTAAAGAGCCCAAGGGACGGGCACATGCAACATGCCCCACCCCCTGCTCCCAGCAGCCCAGGCCACAAAGAGCAAGAAGCATCCAGGTAAATTTCAGAGGGCCCCCCCTGGCCCCCTGGTGCAAAACAGTCCAGTGGCACCTTTCAGACCAAGTTTTATTTAGGTACAAGCTCTTCCTCCTCTGTGAGGGCAGATCTGCACGCTCCCTCCCCCCAATAGCTAACAATCCAAAAGAGTCCCGTGGAGCCTGAGCGGTGGGTGTTGCCTTCTGACACACTTCCGGTGATGTCAGGGGGTGTGGCATATGCAAATAAGTTATGCTAATGAGCTCCTGCACCTCTTTTTCTACGAAATGACCCGTTCGCTACTCACTAGGTGGTGTTTTTTTAAGACCAGCTCCTACTGCTAAACCCTCAAGCATCTTCTTTACTCTGCTTGGAAGCGCCCCCTCCCCATTATCTTCTGCAGCATCCATGACAGGTCTTGAAAAACACAGAAGGGGGCGGGGGGAAGCTCTAGAGACCCACATTTTAGTGTTTTGGTTACTGAGACTCCGAGTGAAGGGCAGGGTACAAATCCACCTCTTCTTCTTTTACTATCTTCCTCCTGATGCTCATTTTTCTGTTAAAAGTCTCAGATGACACCAACACTCTATTACAAGTCAGTGGGATGTAGATATGCTTGATATGCCATGTATCTATAGCCCATGTTCTTGGTGAATGCACAAAATCTGAAGTGCAACATTCTGAGAATTCCGTGAAGATAGTTTCAGAGGGCAGCCGTATTGCTCTGCAGTAGAAATGCTAGATTTGAGTCCAGACCAACAAGATTTCAGGGGGGGGTATGAGCATGAAAGTAAAAGACGCCTGCTCCTTGGGAGGAAAGCGATGGCGAACCTAAACAGCATGATAAAAAGTAGAGACATCACCCTGCCAACAAAAGTCCGCATGGTCAAAGCAATGGTATTCCCAGTAGTCATGTATGGCTGTGAGAGTTGGACTATAAGGAAGGCCGAGCGCCGAAGAATAGATTCTTTTGAACTATGGTGCTGGAGAAGACTCTTGAGAGTCCCTTGGACTGCAAGAAGAACAAATCAGTCAATCCTAAAAGAAATCAACCCTGACTGTTCCCTGGAAGGCCAGATAATGAAAATGAAGCTCAAATACTTTGGCCACCAAATGAGAAGGGAGCACTCACTAGA
>NW_015160879.1:453907-496066 GCF_001447785.1 Gekko japonicus
GAGCAAACTTCAGAGGACGGCGGAAGACAGGAGGGCCTGGCGTGATCTGGTTCATGGGGTCGCGAAGAGTCGGACTCGACTGTGCGACTGAACAGCAACAACAAATGAGCATTCGAGGGCCAAAGTGATGAAGCGAGCTTTGACTCTCGAAACATTAAACCACCCCCACCCCCCAAAAAAAATCTTACTGGTCTCTAAGGTGCTATTGGACTCGAATTTAGCCAAGACTTCCAAGTCCTGTTGTTTTAAGAAGCGAGGCCCTGGAAGTCAAGACTGAAAACTGCTTCATACTTCGTGTGGCATGATGAGCACTCCCAGTGTTTGCTGCACTAAGCACCTCATGTGTGTGAAGGCAAGATGCTGCAGGCACACGGCAAGGAGCTGCAGTCGATTGTGGCCAGTCTGGTGTGGTGGTTAAGTGCGCAGACTCTAATCTGGAAGGACCGGGTTTGATTCCCCACTCCTCCACTTGCACCTGGCTGGATGACCTTGTCCTTGGCCAAGCCGTATGTCTGTCAGAGCTGTTCACAGACTGACTCTCTACTCGGCTGCTTACCAGACATGTTGGGACATAGCAAAGTCTCTCTCTTTTTTGGGGGTGGGGATCAGAAGGTGGCTCAGAACTGATAAAAAACTGCTTCATACTTCGTGTGGCATGATGAGCACTCCCAGTGTTTGCTGCACTAAGCACCTCATGTGTGTGAAGGCAAGATGCTGCAGGCACACGGCAAGGAGCTGCAGTCGATTGTGGCCAGTCTGGTGTGGTGGTTAAGTGCGCAGACTCTAATCTGGAAGGACCGGGTTTGATTCCCCACTCCTCCACTTGCACCTGGCTGGATGACCTTGGGCAAGCCGTAGTTCTGTCAGAGCTGTTCACAGACTGACTCTCTACTCGGCTGCTTACCAGACATGTTGGGACATAGCAAAGTCTCTCTCTTTTTTGGGGGTGGGGATCAGAAGGTGGCTCAGAACTGATAAGAGGAGATCAGGCAGGAGTGGGCTTCTGATTTTTCACCCCTCCCCCGCATCACTGTGCCTGGGCAAGGGTTTGACACGACAAAGTTAGACATCAGCCTCTGATCTTTAACTTTTCTGTGTCTCAGTCCTTCCCCAAACTCAGTGATTCTTCTTGAGGGTGGATCAGAAGCAGACCCCTAGTTGATCTGCTGGAAATCATTTTCTGACTCCCCCGAAACACCCCCCCCCCAAAAAAAAACCCCTTTGCTGTGTTCCAGCGATAGGCTGGTAGGCAGCAGAGTTTCCAGGGCTGGGAGACCAGAAGCCAACTCTCAGCTGACCTTTGCACTCAGCCAGTGACCTTGCACTCTGATTCTCCACCCCCCCAACGGCCAACACTAATATCCAGCAGTTTCCTCAGGAGGAAGTCAGCTGCTGACTCCCAGCTGATGGAGGAATCAGCTGGGAGTGAACCTTCTGATCCCCTGCTGCAGTGAGCCTGTCGGTTCTGAACTGCCTGTCGAATAATCAGCTCTGACCAGAAGTGGTGAACAGGTCATGGGCAGTGTTCCCTCTAAGCTGAGTTAGTGTGAGCTAGCTCAGTTTTTTAGCCTCCAGCTCACAGATTTTTGTCTTGGCTCAGGAAGGAGGGCTCCAGAGCAAACTAATTTATGCAGTAGCTGAATCGCTCGCTCATAACTTTAATGCCAGCAGCTCACAAAGGAGAATTTTTGCCCACAGGATTCCACAGCTTAGAGGGAACATTGCTGGCAAGTGCTTGGGCATCCCTATATGCAGGGGTCATTTCATAGAAAAAGAGGTGCAGGAGCTCATTAGCATAGCTCATTAGCATAACCCCATTTGCATATGCCGCACCCCCTGACATCACCAGAAGTGTGTCAGAAGGCGACACCCACCGCTCAGGCTCCACTGGACTGTTTTGGATTGCTAGCTATTGGGGGGGGGGGGGAAACTGAAGTCTGGTCCTCACGAGGGGGGCCTCGCAGAGGGGGAGCTTGTACCTGAATAAAACTTGGTTTTAAAGGTGCCACTGGACTGTTTTGGACCGGGGGGCCGGGGGGGGGGAGCTCTGCAACTTACCTGAGGGCTGATGGGAGCAGGGGGCGGGGCTTGTTGCATGTGCCCGCCCCCTGGGCTCTTTACTGCTGGCGCTCCGCTCCCGTGCGTTCCCGCAGGAAATGACCCCTGCCTATATGTAAGCTTAATACATTAAATTTGACTTCCTTTGGTGCAGAACCTAAGACGTCGCAACACACAAGCACCCAGACGTCTGCCTCTCATTGCTGTTCTGATCTAGCCAAAGCAGAGAGAGGCCACTTCATGCCCCCTCAAGTCTTTCTGAGGCAGATTTCTGTAACAGGCATTTGAAAACACCCCCACCCCCCTTCTCCTCAGATCCCCTCTGCATCGTCAGCAGCACTGCATCTTGCCAGCAGGCTACGGCCAGTAAGAAAGGGATGTTCACGGACGACTTACACAAGCTGGTGGACGACTGGACAAAAGAAAAGGTGGGGAACTCCCTGATGAAGCCAAGCCTCAACCAGATCAAACAGAACAAGCACCGGCTGGACGGCGACAGCTGGAGCAAAGTGTATGAGGTGAGGGGGGGGGTTGCATGGAGGTGCGGACCCCCCGGCGGAGGAGACAAAGCAGTCCATGAGCCGAGAGTTCTCGGTCCTTGGCCTCCTGGAGGAGTAGCGGCTCAGGCAAGCCCCTTCCCCACCCTGTGACTTTCCTCTCCATCTTCTTTGGGCTTAAGTTTTGGGACCCTGGAGCACAGCTCACCCTCAGTGCTTTGAGCAGGGGCTCATTTATCACCTGTGATCCGAGCCCTGCAGGAGGTGTTATCTCCCAAGAACTAGGCTTAACCCTTCTCCAGGTCTGGGTGGGGGACCCCCCGCCTTCCTGCGCTTCTTCCTACCCACCCAAACAATGGCCTCGCATGCAACGCGCCGATGACACTTCCGGAAGTGACGTTAGCGCGTCGGTCATGTAGGGGACGATGCTCTGCTTTTTGGGCAAAACCCTGTGGTACAATTGCCCTCGAACCATAGAGTTTTGCCCAAAAGCAGAGTGTCTCCCCCCCCCTGATGTCACTGACGCACTGACATCACTTCCAGGTGACGGTGACATCCCCCCCCTTCCAGGAATCCCTCCCCCCAATCCCCCTGCTGGCGCAAAGGAACAACCGGGCAACCCTACCAAGAACGGACTGAGTGCCGAAGCTGTTTTCTTAAGCCTTAAAGCTTAAAACTGCGGTGGCTCAAGGGGTTAAGACGCCTGGCAGTGCTTCATCGATCTGGCTGGGGAGCAGCACAGAGCACGCACGCACGCACCGGGACTAGCAGCACCTGTAGGCCTCTGGGCCAGAGAGAGCTTGGGTGGTGGAAAGTGCCACCAAGTCACAGCTGACTTACGGTGACCAGTGTTCCCTTTAAGCTGAGTTAAGTGTGAGCCAGCTCACAGTTTTTTAGCCTCGAGCTCACACATTTTTGTCTTCACTCAGGAAGGATGGCTCCCGAGCAAGCTAATTTATGCAGCAGCCAAATCGCTCGCTCACAACTTTAATGCCAGTAGCTCACAAAGTGGAATTTTTGCTCACAAGTCTCCACAGCTTAGAGGGAGCCTACCGTTACCTTTTTAAAGCCTGGCAATGCTTCATCGATCAGGCTGGAGAGCAGCGCAGAGCACGCACGCACACACCGGGACTAGCAGCACCTGTAGACCTCTGGCCCAGAGAGAGCTTTTGGGTGGTGAAAAGGGCCATCAAGCCACAGCTGACTTACGGTGACCCTGTGCGCTTGTCAAGGCAAGAGACATTCAGAGGTGGTTTGCCATGGCCCGCCTCTGTGTGGCGACCTGGTCTTCCTCCGGGGTCTCCCCTCCGAGTACTAACCGGGGCCGACCCTGCTTAGCTTCCGAAACGTGATGAGATCAAGCTAGCCGTCCTGGTCGGGGCAGAGACGAACAGAGGTGGCTTGCCCTTGCCTGCCTCTGTGGACCGACCCTGGGCTTCCATGGTGGTCTCCCACCCAAGTACTAACCAGGGCCGACCCTGCTTAGCTTCCTAGATCTGACGAGATCAGGCAAGTCTGGGCCAGAGAAAGTTTTAGGCGTCCGGAACTGGGAGCAGGCATTTAGAAAGGTCTTCTGCCCTTAGCAGTTTGAGGGGAAAAGACTGTCTCCCATAATGGACATAAACTGTCTCCCATAATGGACATAAACAAGCCTTTGTTTGGATCTAAAGGTGTCTGCCTGCTTCCCAGAATTCCTGTAGCAGGAAGCGGTTAGAACTGACAGTGTTTTTGAAGATTTCCTCCATTCAGATGGCCTCAAAAGAGTCACGTTTTTAATTTGGGGGAGGGGGAGGAACTGTGATAATGGCCTTACCTCTGAGCGGGGGACTCTTCGCATCCTAACTTCTCAGACTCTTTCATGCTTCCTTGCAAACGAGATGTAGCAAAGGGTGCAGAGTGACTGAGGTGCGCAAAGAGCGACTCTGACGTGTGCATTTCTCTCTCCCGTCTGTGCCTGTCCTTTGTCTTGTTTTTTAAGACGACGTCATCTACCGTGGGCTACACGTCGACGTGGATTTCCTCGCTCTCCCAGATCCATGGGACTGTGCCGGCCGCTTTGCCCCAAGGACTCCCCCTGTCGCCCTTCCCCGGCACGCTGACGTCCTACGGAGTGCCCCACGTATGCCAGTACAACACCATGGCGGGGACAGCTTACCCGGTGCAATGGGTGGGCATTTCTGGCACAGCCCAGCAGTCCGTTGTTGTCCCCGCTCAGCCCTTGGGACCGTTTCAGCCGGGGATAAGCATGCCGGTGTTCCCAGCGTCACCTGTGCAAAACCCAGCTCCCATCCCCCCGGGTCCTAAATGAAGGCGGACGGCTGACGGAGGATAGATATGGGGACTGTGCCTGTAACTCATGATTCCATTCCTCTGCCTTGCATTCTGTGGCCTGGATTTTTGGTGGTGGGGGGGGTGCCTTCCCCAGTGCAGTGACACGGGAGTGGTGGGGGAGATGGCCTTTGCAGTCTCCTCTTTGAAATACTTGATTTCTTTTTCTTGGGGAGGGGTGGGTGGGGATTTTTTTAAGTACTTGAGAGAGCTTTGGCCTGTGCGTCTCATCGTTCTTGAGATGGACGGCATGCCCATCTGCTGCTTACGAACGAGCCTCCCCTCCCCTTCTCTTCTTTTCCTCCTTCCCTCTATTGCTACCGTTCCGGGGGCCGATCATTACCCTCCTTAAAACCGTACACTTTCTGGCGGTCGAGTTAAATTTCTCGAAGGGGGTGGGTGGGGGATCGGCCGTGGAAGAGCGACATCTCGGATTCCACTTCACCTTAGTTTCCCGTCAAGTTTTGTTGACAGCTCAGATTTTGAGGCTAGCGTGGGGTAATTTTAAGGAAAAAATGGGCTCTTTTAGCATGGCTAGCCATTGTGGAACCCTGTCCCTCCCGGGCGCGAGACCCTTCAGAGGGTGGAGTGAGACCGTCGAAGGGTGAGGCGCCCAGGTAAACGCCACCAGCCATTCCGTGTTGCAAAGTCTGTAGCTATTCCTGGGCAGTCAGATCCCGCCGTTTTCGTCCAGTGGCAGCTAGCTGATGACACGCACACTGCATTCAAGAGCTACGTTGGGATTGCCGGCCTGACTTTTGTATCGGGGGGTTGTGTCTTTTTCGTTAAAAGTTTATTTTGCAGTTGGCAGGACAAAAAAAAAAAACTTTTTATTGTGGCAATCGTGGGGGGGGGGGGGGGGGTGGGGTTGCGAGACCCATGGAGGGAACGCCTAGGGAGCTCTTTGAAACTCGTCTCATCTCTCCTGTTTGCACCTTGTTTGCGATCCATACTTGACACGTCCTTCCAGTGGACCGAGAATTGTGTGTGGAAACAGGGTTGTGTGCAGAAACGTGGTTCTTTTTTTGTTTTTCCTTTCATTTCGTGGACTGCCTTACACTGAATTAGGCTGATTAAAGGCTCTTAATGTAGATTAACAAGGTTGCCTCTTGCGGGATAAAAGTCTTAAGTGGCTGCTGCGCTTTGCCACTGACTGCCAAAATTAAGCAGGCCCCTCTTTGCAGAGAACTTCGGCAAGTTACGTAAATGTGTTTGACAGAAAGTTGTACTGGCGGGGGTTCTTATCGTTTTGTCCCGTCCAGCCTTATAAAAGGAAATTATGTCCATTCCAAACCTATAGAGATTCAGAGGTCTGCTGTATACTTTACATGAAAGGCAACTATTTTTGTGTGTAGCATATCTCGTACACCCCCCACGAATACCATATTTTGCCTGCTTATGAGGTTTCCACTAAACATCTTGACGGGAAAAATAACTCGATTTGATGGTTTCACATCGGCCCGATTGAGCTGTAAAGAACAGAAGCCATTGTAGCCGTTGACGTTCTGCTTTCCCTTGCTTTCTTTACATTACCGTTCCCCCACCACCACCACCACTGGACCATTTTAAGATGTTGTGCATCAGTGGCTTGTTTCTCCTTTGGATCCCGGAAACATTTGCTGACGCGTTCCTGTACTTGGCTTTTCTTTGTATACCTGGATTAAGAACGGCGAAACTCTAATGTCTCTTGAGCTCAAAGAGTTAAATGTTTTTCTCTAGGGCGTTGAAAAGATTATTGGTTTTGTAGAGCGTCTGAAGCAAGCTTGCTGATGACCATTTGAAGGCAGAGGAGGAAAAGGATGGCCCTGCAGTCCGCACAGTGCGGTTAAAACAAAAGATCTGTGCATCAACCAGCCAGGTCCTGTTTGGAGCAACGGAATTAAACTGTTCTGAACAAAGCACTTTGGTTTAATGGTGTTGTGGATTGGCCCATGGGACTTCCCATAATGCTTTTCCTTTTGGGGATGGGTCATCACAGGGGACAAACCGCTCATTTTCAGTTTGGCCTCTTGAAATAGCATTCTCAACTTAATCCGCCCTTGGAGCACCTGGGCATTCTTGTGGCTCTTCTCCCCACCCCACCCATCCCCAGACAAAGAGAACTTGTTTCCCTTGCATAACGCAGCCTTCTCGTTCTGCCTGCAAAGATTTGCAGTGCCTTGTGATAGATAATCTTTAGCATCTTTTTTTTCAGATTTTTGCCGGACAGATTTTAAAAAAATTGCTTCAGTCTTCTGAGGTGTGACGTTTGAACACTGTGTTGCTCTCCATCCCATAATGCAATATGCAGCAATGGAGGTGTACATAACCTGGGGAATAGATTCAGTCTGAAGGACTGAGGAGAGGACGGTGTTACGTCACATCCTTATTTTAACAAAGCACATATCCTGCGGTCTGACTTCCTTTGTTCTTGTTCATCTGTTTGCTTCGTTCATCTCTTTTAAAATAATTAGACACTTGGATTCAAACGCACATTTTCTAGTACTTTGTCTCGTTTGCTTCTCAGCTGAGGATAGCCCGGGCCTGTGTCTCTGTCTCTCTCTTTCCCCCCTTTTGGATGGATCAGAAGTCAACTGACACGGGACTCAGTTTTAGTTCACGTGATGGTTCCACCGGAACGGGAGACAGATCTCCGCCTCTATGCAAAACAGAATGTAACCGAGATAACCCTCGTCTGGCGACCTTTCTAATGTGTAAGTCATACGTAGAAACGATAAAGCTCTGCTTAGGTCTCTCAAGGAGTGGAGCCCATCCCCCTTCTTTTAAGATAACCTTTTTATGATGCCAGAAGAATGCAAAACAACGAGAGGTCCATCCACAGTAAGCAAGGAAACGATTGTTTCCACACTATTTTTTTGCTGTATCACCTTCTGCTGTCTAGGGCAGAGCTGGGCGAGAACGTCGTCCTGAAATTAAGCAGAGCACTGGGAGAAATCCGTGACGTTATTCCAGTCTGAAGAGCTGTCGCAATCCTGGTAAATGGCATCAGTATTTTGGAAAGCATCCTTGTGGTCATTACCAGGACCACAAACCTGGGACATCCCAATCCGAGACAGAATTTGACTGCAGGCCTCGTTTGGAACTGTTGAGGCACATACATTTTCTTAACTATGATGAGGGACAGTCAACATCCGGCTTCTGCAGGAAGCGTGTGCCCGGTCGGGAAGAGGGAACCCTCTTTTGTGCAGAGCTTGCCTCTTTTCCGCGTTCTGAAGCTTGCGCGGTGTTGGCAAGAGGGGGCTCCCTTTCAAGCCGTCCCAAACGCCTGTCGTTCATCTGGTATGAAAGTTAAAACGGTGGTCACGGAGTCACCCGTAAGTGCCATGCTCGCTGCACAGGCGGCTGTGTCCCCTCCAGCATTGCTGTACTACCATCTCGGGGTGTTCAAGAGAGGCGGGAACCAAATGTGACAGAGGACGCGTAGCTTGCTCAGTCAGCAGTCCCGCGTCTCTTCCTCGGAATGCTGACGTGCGGTGTGGCATCGTTGCACTGAGTTCCGCTGCTTCCTTGCGTGGGGAGCCAAAGGAGAATCGTGTCACGGGTTTTGTATTAACATGGCACTGAAGGAAAATAGGGGAATTTTATGGGTCTGCTGGTGTCGGCAGTATTCATATGTCCTTTAGAATATCTAGTTATGGCACTGCTCCGTGGCCGTGGACCGGGGAATCGCTCTGTCCGAGAGTTGAAGATAGGGTGAAAGAGTCATTCTTGCACAATGATCTATTCCGTCCCGATCCGGTTCCTGATTAAATGGGGTTTCTCCCACACATTAGATAACATTTGTGACCCTCTTAGACCATAGAGGGACAGAGAAAACTGATGTGCGCACCTTGGGCAACAGCGGTTCTATTAAACCATCTTCATCTTTCTTGGGAAAAGAACAACTGTTGTCTTCAGTCAGTAGCATGAATTGCTTCTATCTCTGAAGCTGTGGCCTGAGAGATACGGCCTAGAAAGCTGAAAGGAACACCAATATGTAAATTTGAAAACAGAAGGAAACTACTTGCTATGTGTTATATTGGTTCTGAATCTTTGTCGTTAACATGGAACATGTTTTCTGTGTCTCCCTCCTACCTGCTTTAATTTCACTTTTCCTTCCGATAGCAATCCTGACAAAAACAAAATGGAATTAAAATGTGAAGCTGGTTTGGGAATGTTTTCAGAGGCATTTTTTGATTGTGATTCTTGGGGCTTAAGCTTGTACGATATGAGTGGAATGTATCGTTTAATAATTGGGTGCGTTTTTCATTATATTCCAGTTGAGTTGTTTTTTCCCATATTACACTGGGGGGAAAATATTTTCTTATCTACCTCATTTGTTTAGTGCTGTTTTAAACCTAGGCTGTGAAATTGTTCCAGCTTTTTATTTCCTGTGTAATTTTTATTGCCTGTTTTAAACCTGAAGTTGGCATTTTGACACACGCAACATCTCCTCCCCCCCTTCTTCCTTGGCACGAGCAATTCAGATTCTGTTTACTGTTCTAAGAAAGATGTTTACTTTCATAAGGAAGGCTTTAGCAGTTTAATCATCACCTTCAGTTCAGCTTACGCGACACATGAAAAGAACAAGTTCACACACAGCTTCTAGAGTTGGCTGCCGCTCTTTGGGGAAGCTTAAAGGAAGTTATGTGACCCGCAGCCTCAGTGTGGTCTTCCGTGGGAGAAACAAGTTTTGAATGGCTTGTTTTGTTCAGAATGGGATTTTCCCCCCTTCAGATTTGTGCTGAATTATTGCTGACAAACTGCTGGGTGGGGGGGGTGCCCTCGCAACACTGCCAACCTCTCGCCCATGGTTGAGGGACTGTGTTCTCCCTACTTCCAGCCTGTGCCACGTCCCTTTCGGCCCACCTGAGCCAAAGTCGCAACTCATGCCAGCAGCAAACCTCACTACAGTTTAACACTAACCAGTTTGCTGTCAACCGTGGCTGACGACAGATTTCAGATCCCTCTTTAACAGCAAATCCTTATTGTTTGCCACTCGTCTGTACTCGTGTGCAATTTTGCCATAGAATAAGGGGCAGACAGTCCCATTGTCCATTGCTTTTTAACCAGGTTTAAAGGGTATTGGGAGTACACAGTCCCATTGTCCATTGCTTTTTAACCAGGTTTAAAGGGTATTGGGAGTACACAGTCCCATGGTCCAGTGCTTTTTAACCAGGTTTAAAGGGTATTGGGAGTACGCAGTCCCATGGTCCAGTGCTTTTTAACTAGGTTTAAAGGGTACTGGGAGTATGCAGTCTCATGGTCCAGTGCTTTTTAACTAGGTTTAAAGGGTATTGGGAGTATGCAGTCCCATGGTCCAATGCTTTTTAACCAGGTTTAAAGGGTATTGGGAGTACGCAGTCCCATGGTCCAGTGCTTTTTAACTATTTAAAGGGTATTGGGAGTACGCAGTCCCATGGTCCAGTGGTTTTTAACCAGGTTTAAAGGGTATTGGGAGTACGCAGTCCCATGGTCCAGTGGTTTTTAACCAGGTTTAAAGGGTATTGGGAGTACGCAGTCCCATGGTCCAGTGGTTTTTAACCAGGTTTAAAGGGTCGGGAGCGTCACATCGGCACAGGCTCTGAGCTGCTTGCAGGGTATTCGGAGACAGGGCCTTTGGAGGCTTTTGGGTCAGCAAAGTGATGCGTTCTCAACAGCCTTTAATGACAAAACCCAGCCACAGCTTGTAAGGGTTTTTGTCATTCTGTATACTACAGAGATTTGAAGGAAGGCTCTTTGTTTGTAGAAACAGTGCAAACAGCAGAAGTCCAGTTTAATCTCTTTTACAACTTACAAATGAGAATGCAGAAGGGCCCCTTGTCATGTTTCTCCTCTCTTCTTTAAAGACTGTTCTTCTTCTATTTCACCACCCCACATCCAAACAGACAGCATGACAGTGTCGGTTCATGAAATTTGAAACAGACCCTTAATAAAAATTTGCCCGGCTGTTCATAAAAGCCAGACGCAGTTTGTACAATGCAGTTATGCAACCAGCTGGCGTAGTCTTGGAGTGAAACAGCACTGAGCCGGTCTCCTGGTAACACCTTGCGTTGTTTCCCATCACTTTATATAAACGTCCTATTGAAGCGAATGAAGCTGAGCCAGTTTAAACCAGTTTGATCCAACAGTGGTTCTAAGCATTAATATCTTAGTTAAAATGAGATTTCAGTTATCTCTTTGTTCATCTTCTCTTGGCAGGCGGGGGTGGGGGGGGGAGAGGCTTCCAAGCCCGCAGAGCCCTTTTAAAGGGTCCAAGCGTTACAGTCACTGCTGCACGACAGATTATCATGATATTTTTCCCGTGCGGAGGCAGCGTCCGTGTAGGAAAATCTGTATCTATACCCTAGAAAGTACGGCGTGAGCCATTTGCTTTGTCGCAAGTCAAGTAAAACGGAAGCCGGGACACCGACGTGTGCCAGAACCCTCCGAGCTTGCCCCGAAATAAGCCCGGGGCTTCAACCCCACCTGTGACGATGCACACGTTTTAGATTTATCCGTGCGCAAGAAAATCCAGACCCGAAAGCTGCGTCAGACCCTTTTTATTAGGACCGAGCAAAATAGCCACACAATATAAGTTTGCACAATATGCAAACTTTTTTTTGGTTCTCCAGAACTCTTCACCAGGCTGGATGGTAAAAAGTGTTAACGTGTTTAAAAAAAAAAAAAGCAGCCACCCAACTGAAAATGGACATGGGTGCCTCCCATCTCTGTTCCTCTTTCCCGCAACTCCACGGGTGCAGCTGGATACTAACCCACACAACTCAGCCCCGTCTGAGTCTGCAGTGCAGCGTTCTATCTAGGATGCCGGAAAAGGCGGATCTGAAAAATCTGTTCCCCTCCTGTTTTGTTTTGTTTTTTAATATCCAGCCCAATGAAGGGTTCCGGGGACCTCGAAAGCTTGCACGCCGAGTTGTGTGACTTTACTCAGTCATGATAAGAAGTATCGCACAGCTTGTGTGTGTGTGGGGGGGACTGGTGAACCACCTCTTGTGTGCAGAAAAAAGCATGCAGATCACTCTCAGTGGCAGGCAGCAGCGTGCATAAAAGTCCCTCCATGTCATGGTTTATTAAGCTCAATCTGATCCCCGGTTCAAGGAGGCCACTGTGCAAAGTTGTCTTTTCTCATTCCCATCGGACAGGAGGAAGAGGGTGGTAGAGGCAAAGGAGGAAAGGGTTTAGACTGTGGCTGCAGATTGCCAGGAAAGTAAATAGACCACAGTGTTTGTGGTGGCGTATGCCCAGGTTTCAATGCAGACACTGGCAGATCGACGTGCAGGTGAATAGTAAGGGAGGTGGCTCAGGAGATTGAGGGTTCTCCCTTTTCAATGTGCAGAACTCATAGGAGGGCTTGCGTTGGAACAGTGTTGTGTGGCTCAGCTCTAGGTTCTTCTAGTCCAAGAAACAGACCTTACGAAAGTCTGGTAGCCTTTTTCTCCTTTCCCTTTCAAGTGCCGTTGTGTTTTAAGGTTCATGACGCCAGTAAACAAAAAGTTCTTTTAAGTTAAAACTGTTGTGTTTTTAAGAGAGGGGGTGTTTTTTTTGTTGGTTTTTTTGCTTTTGGTTTTTTGCTAAAGGTTTCTGAGGAGCATGCGGGCCTATTACAACAGCATGGTAAATCCGGGTCCGTTCTCCGAATAAATGTCTTCTTGGATTTACAAGTAAGTCGGCAACTTCTCTGCTCCAGGAGCAAGCCTCTCTGTAATGTGAACTCTACTTTTAGCATTTTAGAATCGATTTGGGACATGAAGGCTGAGATTCTTAACGGCTTTATAAAGGATGCCGGTGACTGGTTCGTGACAACAGGGTTGAGACAATCCTGTTCCCGTACGGGCAGGTTTTTTTTTTCTTTTGGGGTGGGGGGGAAATCATAGCCCTGAACTTAAAACGATAGAAAACGAATGTCTTTTATCAGCCGTTGTTTCCATTTTTTTAATTATTATTTTTGCAAGCTGTGAGTTGACTTTGTTTGTACACAACCATTGACAAATATTTTTTTAAAACTGTTACAAAGGAAAATAAAGGCTGTGTTGGAAAATAAATAAATAATTTTTGACTCCGTTTTACTGCCATTGCAGCTAAATACAAGGTGTGCGACGTGGCGAGCTAATTGGTGTTTTCTTTAAATCCTTAGAAACCTCATACAGGCCCATTCTGAACACCACTTTGAGAACTCAAGAGTTACAGGTTCGTTACCTGGGAAAGTAGTCATACAAGGTCTGTTTGTTTACTCAAGAGTAGGCTTGGAGCTGAAACCTCCAGTGGTCGTTCTCTGGGGGGAGAATTCTGGGGGAGCGTGGGGTTGGCCAAGATGACAGGTTTTTGAAGAAGGTGGATTTTAGGGCACTGGTTACAGTTCAAAACCAGCTACCCTAGACAAGTTTTAAGCATTGCTTTAAAAAACCCCCCCACCCCACAGCCACTTCTAAACTACTTTGATCTGTAAACCTTTTCCCCCTTGAAAGAAGCATTCCCTTGCTGTTTTCTGCGGCTTTTTCTACACCGTAGATCTGGTAACCAACAAGAGGAGGAGCTCTCAAACAACTGCCATGCTGGCTAGCCAGGACAAAGAAGAATATGGATCTATATACAAAACAGAGCCCAATACAAATGAAGAAAAATAAGAGATTGGATTTATACCCTGCCCTTCACTACCCAAGGGAGTCTCGGAGCAGCTTACAAACTCCTTTCCCTTCCCCTCCCCACAACAGACACCCCGTGAGGTAGGCGGGGCTGAAAGAGCTCTGACAGAAACTGCTCTTTTTCAAGGACAGCTCTTGTCAGAACTAGGGCTTGCCCAAAGTTACCCAGCAGCTGTGAGTGGAGGAGTGGGGAAATCAAACCCAGTTCTCCCAGATTGGAGTCCGCGCACTTAACCATGACAACAAACTGAAATGACCCCTCATCAGGAGAATATCCGTATACCTGGATAGTGCAAGCACGGGAGTAAATGCGTGACGTAAACCCCAACAACAAGCTCTACGCCGCACTAAAAGTTAGGATACAAAATGTAGTGACAGAAACTGCTTTGACGCCCCCCCGCCCCCGTCGAGGTGGGTGGGCATTCTTTCTCCTTAGGGATTGTCCCTCTAACTGGAAGAGGAGACTTCTCCTTCTCAGGCCACCTCTGCCTGCCTCCTGTGGCTGCCAACCTC
The DNA here is from genome assembly GCF_001447785.1 of Gekko japonicus. Classification (NCBI taxonomy): domain Eukaryota; kingdom Metazoa; phylum Chordata; class Lepidosauria; order Squamata; family Gekkonidae; genus Gekko; species Gekko japonicus. The sequence continues at coordinate 467,925 of NW_015160879.1, forward strand.
CACATGAGGCCTGGAGACCTCCTGGAACGACAACTGATCTCCAGTCCACAGAGATTGGTTCCCCTGGAGAAAATGGCTGCTTCAGAGGGCGGACTCCGTGGCATCACATCCCTGCCGAGGTCCCTCTCTTCTCCAAACCCCGCCTTCGTCAGGCTCCACCCCCCCCAAAGTCCCCAGGAATCTCCCAACCCAGAGTTGGCGATCCTACTGCCTCCTGACAAGGAGGAAGAAAAGGCAGATGGTTAGCCTGTGGCCCTGATTGGCAGGGTTGCCAACCTCCAGGTGGTAGCTGGGGATCTCCTGGGATGACAACTGAACTCATTGATAGAATCACAAGAGTCGGAAGGGGCCCTGCAGGCCATCTAGTCCGACCCCTCTGCTCAATGCAGGATCAGCCTCTAGAGCATCCCTGTCAAGGGTTTGTCCAGGCACTGCTAAAAGACTGCCAGGGAAGGGGAGCTCACCACCTCCCCAGGCAGCTGATCCCACTGTGGCACGACTCTGACTGTCAAAAAGTTTTCCCCAATATCTAGCCGGTCCCTTCCCGCCCTTAATTTAAACCCATTCTGGCGAGTCCTCTCCTCTGCTGCCAAGAGGAACAGCTCCCTGCCCTCCTCTAAGTTGGCAGCCCTTCAGATACATCAAGAGAGCAATCATGTCCCCCCCTCAACCTCCTCTCCTCCAGACTGAACACTCCCAAGTTCCTCCCAGGGCTTGGTCTCCAGGCCCCCGATCATCCTCGTCGCTCTCCTCTGCACCCCGCTCCGTTCAGTCCACTTCCTTTTTGAAGGGAGGCCTCCAGAACGGCACACAAGACTCCAGATCACATTCGCCTCTGTGCGCCCCCCCCACCCCACCCTCACCCAGCCTACTGAGACTGAGGAAGGAAGGCTTTAACTAAGGGTCGCTTCCACGTGGAGGTTTTGATCCAGTTTGGCATGCAAGCTGGAGCAAGGGGTTTGGGGGACCTCTACGCACCAGATGGACATCAGGGATTCCTCCCACAAGGCAAGCCCTTATTATCATTCATGGCAGCAGCCTCCATGGGTTTTGTTTTTTTTTAAGTCTGCCTTTAGTTGTCTGGCCTAACAATAGCTCACTCCCACCACCATGTTGTATTTAGATGGCCTAGGAGTCCCGGTCCAAGTCACCACCACTGTATAAGAAGAGCCGGAAAGGTACAAGGCAACATCAGCTTCCAGAGAAAGACCCAGATGTAAGCAGTATACCAGACAACCCTCTTCAGTGTCATCTTGTGATAGTTACCAGATGATAGTTGCGCCTTAAGCCTCCACCCTAAGGAAGGAACAGTTGCATCAGGAATAGGCATCCACAGACCAGCAGAGCCGGCCCCCATGATGTCTGCTGAAGTTGCCCCATGGACCTTTCAAGCGATAACAAGGGGAGAAGCAAAATCCATTTTTGGATTCTGAGAACCAGCGTGGTCTAGTGGGCAAGAGCAGCAGACTCTGATCTGGAGAACCGAGTTTGATTCCAGAACCCAGTTCTCTCAGAACTCTCTCAGCCCCGCCTACCTCGCAAGGTGATTGTAAGCTGCTTTGAGACTCCTTAGGGCAGAGAAAGGTAAAGGTTTCCCCTGCTCAAAAGCCAGTCGAACCCGAATCTAGGGGGCGGTGCTTACCTCCGTTTCCATGCCGAAGAGCCAGCGCTGTCCAGAGACTTCCGTGGTCATGTGGCCGGCATGACTAAACGTCTTTCAAACGGCTAAGTTGGCAGGAGCCAGGGCCAGAGACGGGAGCTCACTCTGTCACGCGGCCGAGCTACCGACCTTCAGGTCTGCAGCTCAGCGTCTTAACCTCTGAGTTACCGCAGCCCACAGGGCAGAGAAAAACAGGGTATCAAAACCAGCTGTTCTTCTTCCGTTCCTCCCAAAGGGGCTAGAAGGAGTTTTCACTCAGAGTTCAGTCAAAGCCCTGATGGTTCTTTTTCCAGCTTGGCCAAAGACACATTTGTCGATAAGCTTCCTACTCTTCCAGCTGAAGTGATGGAATGCCTCAAGATGCCATTCCCATGGCAGCCGTTTCATTGTTTCAGGGGGTAAAGGCAAGCTCCAGAGATGTCCATAATCAGAACATGGACACCACATTAGAGGCGGTCTTTGAGTCCACAGCACCCACCCTCAGAGCCTCAGTCACACCCACTCAGATTTTGCAGAAGCTCATTACTTGTGGGTGTAAGAACTGACCACGTCTACCACTGACTGGCCTTCCAAAGACAGAGACGGTCTGGAGACAATCTCAGAGCAGGCCTTACAGGAGATACCTCCTTGGATGCTATCTGATTGGATTCCAGAGGAATCTGGGGGGGGGGGGGCCCAGGGGTACCTCAAAGACTTCACATTTGTTTCAATATGATCTTTCCCGAGTCCCACTCCGTCCTACAGATGTGGCCCCAAACCTGTCCAGAGGGAACACTTCTTTTGCAAGCTCCAAGGTCTCTAGTGAACGTTTTGAAGCAGAGCTTTTAAAAATCAAAGATTAAAAAGAAGGCTCTTTCAGCGTCCAAGAAGAAAATCAAACCATGCACCTCCTCCTATGCCATCAGACAACTGGAGATCGAGAGGTTTCGGCGACTCCAAGCCCAGGCGGTAACAATCCAAGCCCCCTTCCAGAATAGAGCTCTACTCCCCGAATTACAGAGGTGGTCACCTGTTCCTCTTTGCACGTGACTGGCTCCAAACAACTCGCTTGGGTACACCCTGGGATTCACCAGGAGTCCCCAGAACAGGTTCCATCCTCCCCCAGATTCAAGGAACAAAGAAAAACGTTGCCTCAATGCCAAGTAAATTCAACTTTTGATGAAGGTACAGGCCAAAGGTTTATTCAGGTATTTTTCTCGGTATCCAAGAACAATGAAGATGTCCAGGGGAATCCTAGATTTCAAGGGGTTGAACAAATTTCTGGTAAAGCTACAGTTCAGAATGGAAACTCTGGAGTCGGTGGTGACAGACCTGTGGAAACCCACCCACCCCCCGGACTTCTCGACCATCAGCCAAACTTGTCAAGGTTACCTCCATGTGCTCACATGCCCAGCAAAACCAATGTTCATTTATTTATTTATATCGTATTTATATCCCGCCCTCCCCTCGACAGGCTCAGGGCGGCTCACTTTTACCGACACAATGTGCCCGGTCAGCATAAAACATTTAAAACCAAGTTAAAATCTTACAAACAGTTAAAGTGCTCGCAGTTAACATTCTTCAGTAGATTAAGGTGGTGTACTATTCGGTGTTGTCTTGCAATCCCAGCTCAGTGGTGTATCGGTCTCCCGCAACGCTGTGGCTTGATCTTACTTCAGGGCCATCCCACCATCGCAGATGTTAGTGATGATGAGAACTGGTGGTAGTGGTGGACGGCTCCTAGTTGCAAGCCTGGTGGAAGAGCTCCGTCTTGCAGGCCCTGCGGAACTGTACAAGGTCCCGCAGGCCCTGATCTCCTCCGGGAGCTCATTCCACCAGTGAGGAGCCGCCACTGAAAAGGCCCTGGCCCTAGTAGCGGCGAGCCTGGCATCCGTAGGACCTGGAATAATTAGTCGATGTTGTGACCCCGACCGTAGTGCTCTCTGGGGTATGTATGGGGAAAGGCAGTCCCTCAGGTATGTGTTCTTGAGGTAACTAGCAATTTTAATACAAGGCTCTGCATTTTGGCTTCACTGCAGCTCCTTTACCAAGCTACAGGTGTCCTTGATGAGACAATTCCGAGTCTTCCTATATCCCAGCCTGGGTGAGACATCCTACTCAAATCTGTCTAGGGACAACTGTCAACTAACGCCAAGTTGTTAAGGTGATCCTTAGTCTGCATCCTTCGTTTATGCCTAAAATTAATTCCTTGTTTCGGGTAATTGTGCTTCCTTCTTTTTGTCCAAATCCACAGCATGTCCAGGAGTGGAACTGGCATAACCTGGATGTTAGGAGAGACCCGAGTTCTCGTTAGACAGGACTTTTGGAAAAAGGAAATCAGATGCATTGTTTATTTCAGGGGTTCAAGTCCAGTGACAAAGGTTGCCAGGTCTACATTGGCCAGATGGCTAAGACAAGAAATAGAAAAGCCATAATAGAACTCAGGGTAAATCTTCCCCTTCTGGCATTACAGACTCACTCGGCCACAGGGGCAGCCGTGACTGTAATGTCTGGGGCACCCACACATATACCCCTTCAGATGAAATCTGTAAGGTGGCCATTTGGGCAGTGGTATGTTCACCTGCAGAAGCAACCTTTGCCAGGAGGGTTCAGCAAAGAAATTTTAACTCATAAGGACACAAGATTCCCACCCAAGAATTACTGCTGTAGCCCTGACCCGGATAGCCCAGACAAGCCCGATCTCGTCAGATCTCAGCCGGGGGGGCGGGGGGGCGACCCTGGCAAGTATTTGGATGGGAGACCTCCTTGCAACACCAGCAGTCGGGAGGCGGGGGCAGGCTTTATTCAGCCACCTCTCTGAATATCCTCTAGGCTCCCAGTAGGGGTCAGTCACCAGAGGGCACCAGGACTTCCGAGTGCACACACACTCAGGCTGTGGTCACACGGCAAGCGTACCGCGATTTGTTCCCGCTGTATATTTGATTGGGAATATTTTTAGCGGGTTCAGAGGATCACACATCCCTTGCCCAACCTCTTGCATTGTTTGACGGTGCTCCAGTTAAATTTTTTTGTGTGTGTGCATATGTGTATGCCCACAATGGTGAAAGCTGGGGGGGGGGGGAACCCCTACCGGAAACACATCCCTTGCCCAACCTCTTGCATTGTTCGACGGTGCTCCAGGCACCGTCCAGACAGCCGCGCCGCCCAAGTGGCGGTGCGCCGCAGTTTTTTAAAAAAAAATCTTTGTGCATATGTGCATGCACACAATGGTGAAAGCCGAGGGGGGGGGGAAACCTACCGGAAGAAGGACATACAGATGACCTAATCGCAATCATTGTGAGAGATGGCTGTCCAGATCAGCAAAATCGCGGATTCAAAGCACAAATCCCCAGAACGTACTTGATTTTCCCGGTGTCGGAAAACTCGCTAGGGAACCAGGAGGATCGTGCGAGTGAGAGCCCACTTTGGTGCGGGAGACGGATGTGGGCACCTGATCAGTGATTTTAAATGTGAGAGGGAACGGCAGTGAAACTCTGATCAAAATGACCGTGTGACCACAGCCTCACACATGCACATATAAAAGATTTTTTAAAAAGGACTGTTGTTGTTGTTCAGTCGCACAGTCGAGTCCGACTCTTCGCAACCCTATGGAACAGATCACGCCAGGACCTCCTGTTTTCCGCCATCCTCTGAAATTTGCTCAATTTCATGTCCGTTGCATCTATGACACTGTCCAACCATCTCATCCTCTGCCGTCCCCGTCTTCTTTGACCTTCAATCCTTCCCAGCATCAGGGTCTTCTTCTCCAGTGAGTGCTCCCTTCTCATTTGGTGGCCAAAGTATTTGAGCTTCAGTTTCATTATCTGGCCTTCCAGGGAACAGTCAGGGTTGATTTCTTTTAGGATTGACTGATTTGTTCTTCTTGCAGTCCAAGGGACTCTCAAGAGTCTTCTCCAGCACCATAGTTCAAAAGAATCTATTCTTCGGCGCTCGGCCTTCCTTATAGTCCAACTCTCGCAGCCATACATGACTACTGAAAGACTATTGAAAGAGGTAGTCAATCTTTAAAGGTACAATTGTGGTCTTAGGGTACTGTCTCAGTGATGATCTGGTTCTTATAGATCCACATGGGTCAATGCAGGGGTAATTCATGAGGACAACCAGATGGATTTCACCTAGAGAACTGGTGTTGAGTAGTGATGGGCATGAACTGGGAAAATGTGGTATGGTTCATGGTATGCCAGCTTCATGAACCATGAAACATCACAAATAAACCAGTTTCATTTGTGAGGTTTGTGACATGGTAGAACACCCCTCAGCATGATAGAGACACCAAACTCACAAGGGATATCCGGCTAACCCACCTCTACCTACATGCCAAGGTTGGTGAGGATTGAATTTATGGGGTTCGAGTTATGGCTCCCCCAAAGAAGGTGTCCCCAGGAAAGCATTTTCTGGGGAAATGACAAGCACAGGTTCATGAGGGTCAGGATTGTATAGAATGGATCCTGTGCAAATTAAAGATGCCAAACATGCAAGAGATCTCCAGATGACTCTCCTCTACTTGCCCTCCAAGTTTGATGAGGATTGGATTTATGGGGTCCAAGTTACAGCCCCCCAAAGAAGGTGCTCCTATGGAGGGAAAAACAGCAAAAAAGCAAGGACAACAGAAGCCATGCAGAACAGAATCGAAGTCCCAGAGAATCTCTGCAGTAGAAACTGAAGGTTGGAGGCATTTTTGCAAGCCCAGCAGAACCAGTGCAATGTGCCCAGCAGAACTAGTGCCACTGTGGCACTGTGAACCCAACAGGACTAAGGTCAAGTCAGGGAAGTGTTTTTTGGGGGGACATGTCAGACACAGGTTCAAAAGTATATAGAATGGACCCCCTGCAAGTTACACACACCAAATGCACAGGGAACCTCACCCTGCCACCTGCTCTTTTACAATCTCTTCAAGTTGGGGGTGGATTACATTTCTGGCGTCCCAGTTACAGACTCCCCCAAAAAGTCTCTCCAATGCTCTTTCCAGAAAAGACAGCTGCAGTTACAGGAGTCTATGGAACAGCTCAGAAATAAGACAGCAAACTCACAGGGAAAGTTCACCTGGGCAGACCCCCCCATCAGACAGTGGAACCAAGGCAAGCATCCCCCCTATGCTTGCAACCCCCGCAGGCCACCACTATGAAGGCACTATGAAGCAATGTTCCCTCAAAGCTGTGGAGTCTTGTGAGCATAAATTCTGCTTTGTGAGCTACTGGCATTCAAGTTGTGAGCGAGTGATTTGGCTACTGCATCAATTAGTGTGATCTGGAGCCATCCTTCCTGAGCTAAGACAAAAATGTGTGAGCCAGAGGGTAAAAAACTCTGAGCTAGTTCAGCTTAGAGAACATAAGAGAAGCCAATGTTGGATCAGGCCAGTGGTCCATCTAGTCCAACACTCTGTCCCACAGTGGCCAAAAATACCAAAAACAGAGGGAACACTGCTATGAACATGTCAAATTGAAAGCTAACATACATATTAATGATCTAGTCAGTTTGACTGTTTTTGAACTCAGCGTCTGTAATTTCATGTTGAAAACAACCCACAAATTAAACATTCCAGATGGCTAGTCAGGTTTGTCTGTACGCAAGAGTCTAGTGGCACCTTAAAGACTAACAAACCTTAATTTAGAACAAGGTTTGAGTCCAGTGACACCTTTACAAGCAACAAAGTTTGACTCAAGGCATAAACGTCTGTGCGATGCGCACTTCTTCTAGTGTACGTTTTCATGAGTTAGAGATCACTTCGTAAGATGCATAAACTGGGGGGGGAAAGGGTAAGTGCATAAACGTGTTCACCCACTGCATAGTGGAAAGTACCATCGAATCACAGCTGGTGGGTGGGGACCCCGTAGGGTCTTCAAGGCAAGAGCTGAACAGAGGTGGCTTGCCGTTCCCTGCCTCTGCGTAGCAACCCTGGACTTCCTTGGTGGTCTCCTGTCCAAGTACTGACCCAGGCCAGCCCTGCTTAGCTTCTGAGATCTGATGAAATCGGGCTTGCCTGGGTTGCCCAGGTCAGTCTGCTCATCAGTTAGGCAGATACCGTTAAGCCCAAAGCTGCAAAACAACAGGTAGAGACGGGAGAGAGACGGTACCAAGAGGATCCGATTTAGAACGAGATCCAACCAAGAGAGTAATCACTGTGTGAGGGCCACTCCCAACTTCCGATGGGTAAACAGGATTAACGTAAAATCAGACCTCACATTAGAAAGTGCGGTTTGAAATGTGGTACGTGGATCCATTTAGAAAAGCAACAGAAAATTTAAGACGTTAACCCACTGGTTTCTAAAACACTGAGTTGTCATTAGGGAAGGGGCAGAGCATCTGCTTTGCTTACAGAAGGTCCCCAGTTCAATCCCTGACATCTCCAAAGGACCAGGCAGTAGGTGATGTGAAAGGCCTCGGCCTGAGCCCCTGGAGAGCCACACCCATTCTGAGTAGACAATAGTGACCTTGATGGACCAATAGTCGGATTTGTCTAAGGGCTGCTTCATGTGTGTTCAGTGTCAGATTTATATCCATTTATTCTTTGGAACAGAGGCTGGCCTGTTTGCCCATGGCAGAGAGAAAGGCATTGTTCATATACGATGGCATATATTATCCTGAAAGATGGTATACCAATCTATTTTATAGGATTGTTTTGACACTTGCCGGGGGGGTGGGGGGGGGACACATGCACTTCATTGAAAATGTTCTGCAATCCATCTGCAGAGCAAAACTTTCCATAAAATTCCCAATGCAAAATTTCCCCACTGTCAACTATTTCATCTCAGGAAGCCTGGGACGTTCACTTGCTTTGTTTTTCTGCTCTAAGCCTGGCCTGGGTCTGAATACTGCTGAGGGCAGGAGATTCTGCCGCATCAACGTGGGTATGTGGGTGCAGGGGACCTGGGGGAGAGGCCATCTGTTGGCCAAGGTCAAAGGCTTCTCAATGCAAAATTTCCCCAAAGGCCAGCATCACCGCTGTCAACTATTTCATCTCAGGAGGACTGGGACATTCACTTGCTTTGCTTTTCTGCTCTGAGCCTTGGCCTGGGTCTGAATACTGCTGAGGGCAGGAGATTCTGCCGCATCAACGTGGGTATGTGGGTGCAGGGGACCTGGGGGAGAGGCCATCTGTTGGCCAAGGTCAAAGGCTTCCACTGCACTGGACTTTTGTTTTAGACCACCAATCGTCAAAGCTTTAACATAACATCCGCTGCAGTAGGTGCATGTCCTAAGTTACAACAAGTTAAGGATGCAGAGGGGCTGGGGGGGGGGGGGGAGTAGAAAGTGCTGTCCAATCACAGAGCTAACTTAAGGGTTTTCAGAGCAAGACACCAAGAGAAGTGGTTTTCCATCGCCTGCCCCGGACTTTCTTGGTGGTCTCCCATCCAAGTACTAACCAGGGATGACCCCACTTAGCTTTTTGGATCTGTTGGAAAATGCCTGGAGATTTTGGGGGTGGAGCCTGAAGGGTTATAGACTCCACCGTCCAAAGCAGTCATTTTCTCCAGGGGGACTGACGTCTTGTCACCCAGAGGTCACCGGTAGTTCCGGGAGATCTCCAGGCATAGGATGGAGCTAGGCGTCGCGCGCGGCCGCACTCCTCACCTACTGCACTGCCACCAGGCAGGCAGGGGCAAGGCCTGTACTCTTTGCCAGCCTAGGTGCCCTGGGAGTGGCGAGGAGGAGGAGCGTGTGGCTCTTCTCCACTGGCCATGCTGTCCTGGACCCAGCAGCAGCAGCACGCGGGAGCGATCGAAGCCGGGCACCGCCATGCTATGGCTTTCCCTGCCCATCACGAGGGCAGGTGGGTGTTTTCATGGCAGCAGCCCCCGGGACTTTCCTTTGCAAACCCGAGCGCTAATTCTCCCTCTAGCTCGCCCGAGGTCGCGCCACGTGGGGGCGCCAAATACCTGGAACCCACTTTGCTCCACCAACGTCAGAGGCGTCGCCCGTCTCCCCCCCCCCCCCCCCGCCTATGCCCTCCGCGCTCCTTGGGGCGGGAGTCCCGCCGCAGTAGCTTTGCCCCTTCTCTCAAAAGCTCTTCTGGGTAAGAAACCTCCCCCCTTGGACTACAACTCCCGTCGGCCTGCGCGGCGCTACGGCAACGCCACGGCGTCGTGACGACACGGCGGCCCGCTCTCGCCTCCTGGGGGCTGTAGTCCGGCTGTCCCCTCGCGTCCCGCCGGCCGCAGAGAAAGCCGGGCGCCCGTAAGAACCACATTTCCCAGCAGGCCGCAGCGCCAGCCGGGGGGAGAGGAGGGGGCGGAGGAGGAGAAGAAGAAAGCGACAAGATGGCGGCGGCATCCCTTCCCCGCCGCTGGGAGCTGTGAGAGGCGAAGCGGCGGGAGCTTGAGCCGCGCCCGGCTGGCCCTCCCGGGAGCGGCGCCCGTCCCGCCCCTCAGCGGCGCGGAGGAGCCATGGGGGTGCAGGGCTTCCAGGAGTTCGTGGAGAAGCGCTGCCCGGGGGCCGTGGTGCCGGTGGACCTGCTGAAGCTGGCCCGGGCCGTGGCCGGGCGCGGGCCCCCCGCCTACTGCGCCGCCTTCCACCCTCCGGCCGGCTACCAACCCCCACGGCCCGGGCCTGCCCCCCGGCGCCGCCGCCCCCTGCCCGGCCCGGCTGCTGGTGGACGCGGACTCGGCCCTGCAGCGCCTCTACGGCGGCTACCAGACGGACTGGGTGTGCGGGGGCCAGTGGAACGCCATGGTGGGCTACCTGGCCGCCCTCTCGCAGGCCTGCCTCTACCAGGGCGGGCTGGAGCTGGCCGTCATCTTCAACGGCGGGCTGGGCAAGGAGAGGCTGCCCGAGTGGGGCAGGAAGGCCCAGGCCGAGAGGCAGACCGCCCAGCTCATCGCCGGGCACGTGGGCAACAAGGGCACCCCGCCGCCCCGGGCCTGGTTCCTCCCGCCCGCCTGCCTGGGCCACTGCATCCGCCTGGCCATGATTCGGTTCCGGGTCAAGGTAAGGCCCGTGCCGGCCTCCTGGGTGCCTCCGCGGGGTTGCCCGCACGCCTTGCCTTCTCTGCCCCTCAGTCCGCTTCACCGGGCCTGCGAGGCCTGTCTTTGGGTGACCTGTCAGTTGGTGGCTTCCAGCTGTGGTGCGGAAAGGTGGTGTCACCCACTTTCGGGGCACCTTATCCACCCTAGTTAGCAATCCTGGCATCTCCCTTGACGCGAAGACTTTCTCACACCCCGTTTCCTCACCTGGTATATCCGGAGATGGTTCAACACGCAAACAGAGCCAAATTGGCAGCAGGGGCCAACCTGGCACGAACAGAGGCTGCTGGCATGGTTGGTGCCATTCATAGCTCTCACTAGACCTGCAGCGCTTCTCTCTGGTGTAGTGGTTAAGAGCGTGGACTCAAATTTGGGAGAACCGGGTTTGATTCCCCACTCCTCCGCGTGTAGCCAGCTGGGTGGCCTTAGGTCAGTCACAAGTTCTCAGAGCTGTTCTCTCAAGAGCAGTTCTCTCAGAGCTCTCTCAGCCCCACCTCCATCGCAGGGTGTCTGTTGTGGGGAGGGGAAGGGAAAGGAGATTGTGAGCCACTCTGAGAGTCCTTTGGGTAGTGAAGGGCGGCGTATAAATTCAATCTCCTCCACTTCCTCCTCTTTCCAAAACGAACAGCAGAGATCCGGAAGTGTGCATAAGAGGAAGCGTGATTAGGAGACAGGCTTGGAGCCTGCAGGGCCGCACAGGAGGAGGAGTCACCAAAATCCATTTGAGAGCCCATTGGTGGCAGCCGCATGACTGGAAGGGGGGGGGACACCTCTAGTGGTACCACCCGTCCCGGCTCCTGGTGTGTCTTTATTTATTTATTTAATTTCCGACTTATATACCGCTCTGACCCCAAAGGGTCTCCGAGCGGTTTACACAGCTGTTTATCCATAACTAGGGCCACATTATTTGTATGGGGGGTGATAACCTACCAGGCACCCCGGCCGCGGGCTCAGTTGTCTTTCAGTTTCTGGCTCGGCTTGTTGTTCAGTCCCTGGCAGCTCTTCGGCGCTTCACTTCCTGGTGTCCGGAACAGGTCTTAATCCGCGGCTCCTTCTGGTGGGCTTCACCCGGTGCTCGGCAACGCGCCAGCCGCAGCTCTGGTTTCGTCCCGCAGGCTCCTCCGCGTCGCCACGCCACCGCGCGCCACGACTCTTAAAGCTCATATTCAGTGGATACACGCCTCACCCATAACCCACACAGAGTTTGAGCCCATCTTGCAGCCCAGAGGTGTTGCAGATGCATGCATTGGGGTGCACGCCACCTGAGTGGTCCCCAAGCCCAGTGGCAGTGGGCAGGTAGTACTTTCTCTCGTGCTATAGGCTGCCGTGCCTCTCTTGCCTGTGTTGGACCCAGGCAGCGGCGGCACAGTGTGGTGTGCCAAGGCGTGTTGGTCGCCCACTTCAGGTGGGCATTTTCCCACCATGGCTCCGGAGGTTGCCCTCCCACCCCTACCTAGTCTCACTTCTGGGGCTGGCAGAACAGTGAGGGGCAGAAGTGATGTTCTGCGAAGTGCCAGCCTCCTGGCTGGCCAAAGAACCAGGCGTGGTGTCAGCCCGCCTTCTGGAAACCACGGCGATATTGGAGAGTTCCCAGAGCATCGGCTGACATCACATCCGTGTTTTCACCAGGCTGCGGTATTGGCAGGTCGTGCAGTGTCATGTCTGTCCTCTGCCATATCCCCAAAGCTTACAGAAGTGCCAGGTGGCAGTGGTGGGGAAATGACCATTGCTCCCTCTAAGCTGTGGAGTCTTGTGAGCAAAAAGTCTTACTTTGCGAGCGACTGGCATTAAAGTTGTGAGCGGGTGATTTGGCTGCTGCATAAATTAGTTTGCTCTGGAGCCCTCCTTCCTGAGCTAAGGCAAAAATGTGTGAGCTGAAAGCTAAAAAAACTGTGAGCTAGCTCACGCTAACTTTCTTACCGGAGGGGCGAGTAACTTCTATCTACGGCCCTGGCCCTCCCCCTTCTGGTATGCAAGATGTTTTGGATCTTTCTATTCTTGCATCCTGATTGTACTGAATTTTAACTGTTTTATCTTTTTATACTGTATGCACTTTGTGCCTTGTTGTAAGCCGCCCTGAGCCTGCTCACGGGGAGGGCGGGGTGTAAATATAATGAAATAAATAATAAATAAATAACTCAGCTTAGAGGGAGCACTGGAAATGACTGACGCAAATCATGCCAATCAGCACTCCCCTGCCACTTGAGCACCCGAAATGGCCGGGTGAGTCACTTGGGTATTGAACTAGCTCTGGTTCTGTTTTGTGCCTCTAGCGCCGTCTCCTGCTTCCGTCCATTATTAACCCAGTGCTTTACCCATGTAGTAGAAGTTGCGCGTGGACTGAAGTGTGCTTGAGAGAGATGAACGCTACAATTCTCCCCAGAGCAACTCATCCTTACTGATTTCATAGCTCCTGTCCGGCAAATAAGCTTAAACAAGTTATTAACTTGTACAGTACTTTACTAGGCTGTACCGCGTATTTTAGTTGTTTATGTCTCGACGGGAAAAAAAAATCAGTATTACCAACTTGCCGCGCGTGGACTGAAGTGTGCATGAGAGAGATGAACGCTACAGTTCTCCCCAGAGCAACCCACCCTTACTGATTTCGTAGCCCCTGTCCAGCAAATAAGCTTAAACAAGTTATTAACTTGTACAGTACTTTACTAGGCTGTACCGCGTATTTTAGTCGTTTATGTCTCGACGGGAAAAAAAATCAGTATTACCAACTTGCAAAACCTTCCCTGTTTTGTTAACTGTAGTCAGTGGCTGCATAGAAAGCAAGGATCCTTCCCACCTCTCCTTGGATGCATGCTGCAAAGATCAGCAGAATGGTGACGTGAAGTCATTTGAGGGAGAGGATACCTCTGTGGCGCTGACCCTTGGCTTGATTCTCACTTCAGCACCCCTCCTGAATTGCTTTGTTTGCATCTCCTGTCTGAGGCCCTCTTAGACCATTGCCCGTGGTCCTGGCGAGATCATCCCTCTGGGCTTCCTGGCACATGACTTCCTGTCACATGCTAGCTGCTCATTGGACCCCTTGTCTGTAGGTCCCAGGTCTGGAAGTTATGAAGGCCATCGTTATAGAAGCCAAAGCAGTGGAGTGTTGGGGAGGAAGAATATGGATAAGCTTGCCCTTTGTGAATTGGTGTCATGCAGCACCTAAGCGTCCAGAATTCCCCGGTCCGAAGCTCGCATTGGCCTCAACTTTGCAAGGTTGCTTTAGGCTATTCTCTCAGTGCTATCAGACACAGCATCAGTTGCAGAAGTGGACCTTCATCCATAGAAGGCTGCGCCATAATACCTTTGTCAGTCTTTGAAGGCCGTTGTGTGTCTGCTACAGTAATGTGATGGGACACTGTAAAACTCACTCCATGGCTGGTGTAGACTCTCCAGTTTGGTGTCGTGGTTAAGTGCGCGGACTCTAATCTGGGAGAACTGGGTTTGATTCCCCACTCCTCCCCTTGCAGCTGCTGGATGACCTTGGGCAAGCCATAGTTCTGATAAGAGTTGTTCTCTCAAGGACAGTTCTGGAAGGAGCTCTCTCAGCCCCGCCTACCTGACAGGGTGTCTGTTGTGGGGAGGGGAAGGGAAAGGAGATTGTCAGCCGCTCCGAGACTCCTTTGGGTCGTGAAGGGCGGGGTATAAATCCAATTTCCTCCTCCTCTTTGAAGTGCGGCCATTTATTTTAGTCTGTCGCCCTTGCTGGAGGTGCTTTGTGATCTCCCATGCAAAGGGTTGACCAGGTCTACACCTGTGCTCTTCAGCGCTGCTTCTTTTCCTTCCTTTGGCGTGTGCCAGCCCTCAAGCTGGTCTACTCCATAAGAACATCAGGAGAGCCCTGCTGGATCAGACCAGTGGTCCATCTAGCCCAGCATCCTGGTTGACACATTGGCCAAACAGTTCCTCTGGAGGGCCAAGAACAAGGCATAGAGGCCGAGGCCTTCCCTTGATGTTGCCTCCTGGCACTGGTATTCAGAAGTTGACTGCCTCTGAACGTGGAGGTTTCCTTCAGTCTCCAAGGCCAGTGATATAATCTTATCTAATTCCCTTTTAAAGCTGGCTGTGCCTTTGGCCATCACCACATCCTATGGCAGCAGAGTTGTTTATGTTGTTTGTAGAGCTGGTGCAGAGCAAAGAGGCCAGCTTCTCTTAGGACTGGAGCTTTCTAAATTGAACGCAATTTTTTGCTTCCTGTCTAGAATTATAAGGAGTATCATTCTCTCTCATATTCATTTGTAAATGTTTGGATGAAACAAAGGGAGTAAAGGCAAGTTTGAAGTCATTTGTGTATTCACTTTCATGATTTTTGGTCCCTCTCGTTCATTTTTTTTAGTGGATGGATAAGTTTTTCACATTTGAGAATAGCTGTGCTATAGCATGAATGCAGGACATCTGCGGCGAACTGGAGCTTGGTATTTGCAGGACGTGAGGAAATGCAATGCAAAATGTTATTTATGGAAAGCGTACAAATTAGACGTGGTCCTGGGTACAGAACGAGTTGTCTGTCTTCTGCATAGAACCTGGAGTGGGTTGCAGCCTCTTGTAAAGGAAAGCTACGCCAGGTCTTCACAAATTTTATTTGGCTCTAGGAGCCAGCCTCACAATTTAGGAGCCAGATTCATCTTTCAGCCTTCTGGGTTTTGTATTTTAATGACCACATTTTCTCATTATTGCTACCACAAAACCTAATCCTTAACTCTTCACAGTTGCTTGTAATTTGATTAAAGCCATGACTAATTTGGGGAGGTCACTTCATTTCCCCACTGTATGCCCTCCTTTCTTTGCTTCTGGCAGCCCCCATATCCTCTCCCCTTTCCCTGCTTCCTTCTGTTCTTCCCTACTCACCAATCACCCTTTCTTTTATCTGCCCCTCTTACCTCTTCAGCTTTGTTATTGATTTACTTCATTTATATCCCCCCTGTCTCCCCAATGGGGACCTAAAGCAGCTTATATCATTCTCCTCTCCTCCATTTTATCCTCACAACAACCCTGTGAGGTAGGGTAGGCTGAGACTGATACAGTATCGCCCAACAAGCTTCCGTGACAGAGTAGAGATTTGAACCAGGTTCTCCCTGATCCCAGTCTGACACTCCAGCCACTGCACACACTGGCACTCAGATTTCCCTTATTCCCTCTCCCTGGCAGCCTCTCTCTGAGAAAAGCCCGGCCAAGTTGCAGAAGTCAGGCAATAGCAAGTTGCTCAGGAGAGTCGTACGGTGGCCACTGCTGGGCCCAGCCAAGTCGAACAAATAGAGCAGAAGTTGCCATATGCCCACGCAAGTTGTGGCATTATGTGGTTTAGTAGCCGCCACCACACCAGGGTGTTGCATAAATTGTAGCAAGTTGCCCAGTTATTGCTGCTGGGCCTGGTTCCAGTGAATCCTCCTCCTAGGGCAGGAGAGGGGGAGAGCCAAGTGGACTGGAAATCCAAAATAGCCCTGGAGAGGGCCTGCCTATTCCCTCGGATGTTTACTGACAGTAGTGAAGGTGTGAAGGCTGCCAATATTGTTCTGGTTGCCTAGTAACCCCACATTGGTCACTGGGATTATCCTTTTTTTTAAGGTACAGGGTTTGCTACTATTATTTTGGAGGGTTTTAACCACACACACACACACATTTTGTCTTGTTTCTAAGACAAACTCTAGGCTTGCAGAAAAATATTTTCTCAAGCTTGTAGAAAGATCTGTCTAAAGTATCCACAGATGGGGTCATGTTGAGAGTTAGATATATTGATATAGGGTAACCATGTTTGTCATCACTTCAGCAAAAAGGGGTAACATTTAACCCTAACCTGACTTCTCCAATTTTTCATAACGGATTATCCTTTTTTTTTAAGGTACAGGGTTTGCTACTATTATTTTGGAGGGTTTTAACCACACACACACACACACACATTTTGTCTTGTTTCTAAGACTTAAACTCTGGGTTTGCAGAAAAATATTTTCTCAAGCTTGTAGAAAGATCTGTCTTGTCTGTTCATGACTCCAGTCTCCAGGTTTAAGTATCCACAGATGGGGTCATGTTGAGAGTTAGATATATTGATACAGGGTAACCATGTTTGTCATCACTTCAGCAAAAGGGGTAACATTTAACCCTAACCTGACTTCTCTCCAATTTTTCATAACTCCATTATTGTTTTTTAAAAGCTCTGTTTTACTGAATATTGGGTATTGGAACCAATCTAGAAAGTAGCTGGTTAAAGAACGAATTCATCTGCCATCACTGAATTGTGTCAACATATAAACGAGCAATGACAAGAACTCCGTGCACGTGCATTTATGTCCTACGGCAAAACATTTGGATGTAAAATGCTAATTTTGTATTTCTCTCAGAGATTCTCAACAGACACCACAATAAAATCGTTGCTGGAAATATTAGCTGCCACCAGGAGCGGGCACAAATGGTGGTGGTGGCAAGCCCCGCCCCCGCGCTCCTTCTCTCTAGAGTCGCACCGCAGCAGTGGCGTGACCTTTCCATTGTATTCTATGGCCCCATAGAATACCAGTGGCGGCGCGACTCCAAAGAGAAGGGGTGCGATCTTTCCATTATATTCTATGGGGCCATAGAATATAGGGCACGACTCTAGAAAGAAGGGGTTTAAAGTTCTCTTCGCTTCCCCCCCCAAGCCCGCCTTGGCAGGCCGGCTGGGGAAGGGAAGGGGAGGCTTTTGAAGATGCCTCCCCTCCCCCGCTTCCCCTTGTGACACAACTTCTGGTGATGTCAGGGGGCGTGGCATATGCTAATGAGTTATTATGCTAATAGCCTATTAGATATGCTAATGAGCTCCTGCAGCTCTTTTTTTAACGAAATGACCCCTGGCTGCCACAATGAAATTTCTAGCCCCCCTGGTAACCTGGGAGTTGGGATTTGTCAAGCCCTGAGCTATGCTATAATGTGCCTGGGCACAAGTACAGTGCCCCAATGTGGGTTTTGGGGTGGGGAGTGAACTTCAAAAAGCAGCTGTAGGGAACAGAAGGATGTGGAGCAGAGGGCAGCAGTGCTGGGGAAGGGGGGGGAAAGCTAATTCCTTCTCCCTGTACTGTTTTCTTGATTGAAAGTCTCCCCAACCCCAGCTGATTTTATCCCGGGTAGAGAAAAAGACAGACACAGCACAAGTACCTCTCTCTTTTCCCTGTGGGGGCTGAAAGCAGCAAAGATAGGGACTGAGGCTGCAGCATTCTGGAAGGGGGAAGTTAACTCCCTCCCCCCCAAACTCTGTTTTCAAAGGGGAATTCTTCCTTTCCCAGGTTGATTTTGGCCCCAGTAGAAGAAAAAGTCAGACATAACACAAGTACCTGTCTTTTTTCCTTGCTGGGGGCTGAAAACAGCAGTCAAGGAGGAGAGATATGGACTGAGGCTGCAGCATTCTGGAAGGGGGAAGTTAACTCCCCCCCCCTCTGTTTTCAAAGGAGAATTCTTCCTTTCCCTGGTTGGCCCCAGTAGAAGAAAAAGACAGACACAATACAAGTACCTGCCTTTCGACTGGGGTGCGGGGCATTTTGATAATGAAATGGGGGGGGGAATAAAACTTGCCATTCCTTAAAGGAGGCCCTAACCCATTTCCCCCCGCCCTGTGGATGCTTTTCTGAGCAGAAAAGACACATCAGGGGTTCCAGTTACAGAAGTCCCAAAAATGTCACCTGTGGCTTCCATCAGGCCTGCAGTGGAACTGGCCGTCTTCTGCTTCCAGTTCTGCTGCTGCTGCTGCATCCTAGCTTACTTTGCCAGACTCTCTCAATCGCTCAGCCATTTCATGTTTTAACCTGGGTCCTAGACTCAGAACTCTGAGCGTGAGATTTCTGTGGTGAATGTCAATAAATCAAAAGTAGGTTTGCAGCTTACAGAGCTAATGTTTTAAGCCTGTTTTTATTTTAAGTAAAAAAAAAACCTCTTTGTGTTTGTGTCCTTTATAAAGTTTATATCTCTGCTACCTGGCGTGACATTTTATGACACCCGTGGCCCAGGTGCCCAAGAAGGTCTCATTTATGTCAGATCCCGCCCTTGTAACAAATCAGTTCGACACCCCTGACCTAGAGAGTGCTAGATTGCAGCTAACTTCCCAGAGAGCTGCCTGGATGAGGCCAAAGGTGAATTGCCTAGCAAAGACTAAGAGATCAGCTGAGGTGGAATAGACAGCAAAGGCAGCTGATCCGAAAAAGATGAGCTTCAAATACAGCCTTCTTTTGTAAATGAACAGCCCCATTTCTCTCTCTCTCTCTCTCTCTCTCTCTCTCTCTCTCTCTCTAAAAAACAATATCTCTCTCTCTCTCTCTCTCTCTCTCTCTCTCTCTCTCTCTCTCTCTCTCTCTCTCTCATATGTGTGCACAGTGTCACTTTGAGTGCATTGAGAAAATCAATTTTAAAAATATAAACCATTCTCCAGCCAAGTTAAATATGCTAACAGCCAACTGATTTTAGTAGCAGGGTGAAATATGCGGTCAGGTCCTTCCGCTTGAAAATCCAGAGGGATTTAAATGTAAAAAAGACATATACACACACACCTCCTCAGTTAAGGATCTACCGTCCACACTGGGGAGGAATTAAACCTACATGTTAACCAATTCAGTTACCTTTACTGGCATTGACATTGGAGAAAATACACAAATAGATAAATAAATAAAACATATGGCACATATACCAATGGGGGGGGAAGAACAACACCCCGTTCTAAAATAATCTAAAATCCATATAAATAAGTCTCATATATCTCCCCAAAACAAGTTTTGTGTTACAATTCTGTAGTACGTGTAAAAAGAGCAGCCTGAAAGAACTTTGCCACGGAGTCAGTTATATTTTCATCAACGTCGTTTAGTAGATATAGCAGTTTATGTGAATCAGGAAGCTCTGTGATGCCACCAAGTAATGGCGATAAAATGTTGTGCCGAATGTCAGAAATGGAAAGGAAAAACCGTCCCAAGCATATCTGACTGGCAAAACAAATTATGGGAACACTTTATCTATGGGAAAATGATTTCTCAACAAATACGAGAGTCTGCAAAAAAATTTCAAGCAGTTTGGTTCCCAGTGGTTCCATACCTTACAGAAGGTGAAATCACCCCCCAAAAATGACCACCTCAAAAACTTACTGTATTTTTAAAATAAGTGATACTCCTGTGATATAGGAACTGATAAAAGATATAATTCTGTTATGGAATATGTTAATTCCACAGTTATTATGTAAATCATTATAGCACTATATTTTCTTGATATTACTCAAATGGTTATTTCTTATTATTTTGTATGACAAAAATAATTTAAAAATTTGAATTAAAAAAAAAATGTTGTGCCGAATGTTGGCATAACAACAACATTCCAGACCTACACGTTAACAAAGATAGGAGGAGAGTAAATATCTGGGATCGATGCCTGAGTTGCCAGGCTCCAGGTGGGGCCTGGAGATCGCCCACTCTTACAGCGGGTGTCCAGATTACCAAAAGCAGTTCCTCTGGAGAAAAGGGCTGCTCGGGAGGGTGGACTGTTAATGGCATCGTATCCCACCGAGCTCCTTCCCCAAACTCCGCCCTCCCCCAGGCTCCACCCCCCCCAAATCTCCAGGAATTTCCCAACCTGGATTTGGCATCCCTATCTCGACAGCACATTCTCACATCACAAAGTTCAGTAGATTTGAGGGAAGGGAATGTAGAGGAATAACGTCTGGGTTGGAAGGTTAATTACGTTCCAGCAGTACTGTTTCCTCAGCTGGCTGTATTTAAAGCCCCATTTCTTTGTTCCAGGTATGAGTCAAAGCTAGGGTTGCCAACCTCCAGATGATGGCTGGAGACCCCCCCCCATTACAAATAATCCGAAAGTGAGAAACATCAGTTCACCTAGAGAAAATGGCCACTTTGTGAGGTGGATTCTGTAGCATTGAAGTCCCTCCCCAAACCCCACCCTCCTCAGACTCCACCCCCAAAATATCTAGGTATTTCCCAACCCAGCGCTGGCAACCCTGTCTGAAGCATATGTTTCTGTGAAGGACCATCAAATGGAGCACACACACCCCCTTCCATGGGACTTAAGAATGCGCGGACTCTAATCTGGGAGAACCGGGTTTGATTCCCCCACTCCTCCACTTGCACCTGCTGGATGACCTTGGGCAAGCCATAGTTCTGTCAGAGCTGTCCTTGAAAAAGAGCAGTTTCCATCAGAGCTCTCTCGGCCCCATCCGCCTCACAGGGTGTCTGTTGTGGGGAGGGGAAGGGAAAGGAGATTGTAGACCACTCTGAGTGAAGGGCGGGGCATAAATCCAATCTCTTCACTTCTTAATTCTAGTCCCATCTTTTATTACCCACCCAGATTCTCACTGATTTTGTCCTGTCACTGTCCACATGTTGTCCTGGAATACAGGTGGAGTAAGGCAACAGAGCTAAATCACAGTTAAGAGACCAGCCCAGGGGGGTCAAATACCCATTTAGCAGCAGTCAGAGAGTCCATGGGTTGCTCAGAAAAGTCCAAGGTCATTGATCAGCAAGGTTTCAGGCAGGTCCAAAAAGTAGTGTCAAAGGTCACAGGAGGCAGGCAGCCTCCAGAATCGTGGTCACAAAATTCACAGGGTGATGACAAGTTGCTCCCACAATCCGCAGTTCTCCAGGCCTGATTTATATAGGCATCTGATTTATATAGGCATTCCTTTAAAAGCCTGATTTACAGCCATCTGCTCAGAGGTGCTCCTGCACTTACTCAGAACTCCTATCATTAAGCAGCTGGCGTCAAGCCAAGACAGGAGCGCTCTGTGTCCTTAAGTCTTGTTGGAGCTTTCCCCTTTGCCGTTCAATTAACGAAAGGGAGCCTGGTGGGCTACTTTCCTGCAGCTGTGCTCTGTCAGCTACTTCAGAGCTGTGCCTGGGTGGAGCAGCTGGGGTCAAGGTCAGCTGCCGGCAATGAATCTTGAGCCTCCTGTATCTCTAATTCACTAACTTCAGCTGATTCAGAGCTGGCTGCGTGTGGTTCCTCGACTCCTGAGGAGTCTTCAGCCACACTGGACTCTGGCTGGTCAAGTTGGCCCACAACACTTGTATCATTTCCCCCCATTTGACAACTAGGATCCAAAAACCACACAACCAGAGACTTGGGCTTGAGCAGCCAGTTGGTACGCTACATAGCAGGCTGTTGATTGTTTTTTAAATGGAGGGGGCTGTGAAAAGAAGGCTCGGAAATGGCAGGGAGATGGGAGAAACCCCATTAAGCATGCTGAGGTCTTGAGTGTGTTCTGTGGACCCCGGCATGTATTTTTATATGTTGCCTAATTGGAAGGGAGGCAGGGGGGAAAAACAGTGTGGACAGCTGAGCTCCTCCAACTAATACCTATTGGTTATTCCCTCTTGTAGGGTACTTGGGATGGTCAGATCTCAGACTTTTCCAGTGGCTGCTCCTCCTAATCTACAGCAGAGCCTTCCTGAAGTTCTTAAGAACAAAAGAGAAGCCATGTTGGATCGGGCCAATGGCCCATCCAATCCAACACTCTGTGTCATACAGTGGCCAAAATTTAAGTGCTATCAGGAGGTCCACTAGCAGGGCCAGAACTATGTCCCCTTTCAGACAGCTCTTGTAATCCATTTTGGTAGCCTGTTGCTAATGGGTTTTTTTGTGCCATTTCAGACACAACCGCTTTAGCAACCAGCTGCTCACAAACTTTATTTACCTTTTCATACAAAGCTCCTTGCGTCCCATTGACAAAGCGTGGTTGAGCTGTTCCTGCGGTAAACGGCATTCTGTTTTCACCTCTTCTTTGTGCTTCTGAATCGCTGCAGTGTGCTGTTTAAAATGAAAGCAGCGCTTCCAGTAGCATCGCGCTTTCCCCCTCACCATTTTTCACTGCATAATATTCCACAAACTTTTTTTAAGGTTCTACATTGAGCACTATAGCACTAGACCAATATAGCACTTCTCAGTGTATCTCAATGGGGCTGCTGTAGCACTGAAGTGCTATATTGGTCTAGCCCTATAGTGCTCAACTTAGAACGTTAAAAAGAAAGTTTGAGGAAGATCGCGTAGGGAAATAAGCGCAGCACTGCTTGAAGTGGCCAGATTGCTTCAGAGACAGATCATTAACGGAATGAAATCCACTGTATGAAACCATCATCCCTGTATTGCTTTGCTCAGAACCGGGCCAACAATGGATAACATCTGGTTTAGAACCGTAATGTGAAAGGGGCCTATCTGTTGCCTTGTATTGCTTTAGTTATTGGTGACCAGCTTCCAAAGTTCTTACATTTTTAGGAAGCAATCCTTTTACCTTGGTTCATTCCCCCCTGTGTCCCATCGTTGGTGGGGGAGAATATTGTACTTTTTGATGCTGGAAGATGAAACATGTACCGATCTTTCTGTCCTCCCAGTCCTGTTTTCTGATTATGGAAGTGGTTCTCAGACTTTGCTGCAATGAAGACTTCCCCTACTCAAGAGAAAATGTTCGGGGAAGGATCCACTGTAAAGTAAAATGATTTAAACAAATGTCAAAGTTATTTTGTTTTATTCCTGAAACAATCGATCATTGCAGTAAACAAAGGGAAGGCACAAATGCCCTGGCTACATTGACTGTGATATTTGGGAGAGAGAGTGGAGGTCTTTGACTTTCCAATCCAGCAAAGTCAAACTCCAAATATTGCTGGAAGAGAGCAAGACAGTAGTGATGTCGCCGCTTGCCAGAAATATCTTGCTGGATCAGACTGAGGTCCATCTAGGTCAGCCAGGGTGCCTTTGTGCTCTCACAAGTACAGCGTGAAGCCGACAGTCTCCCAATGGGGTTTGTTCTTACCACTTGGTATGATAAGAACCTCCGTGTGTGAAAACTCCATTTGGCTTTTGTGCTTAAAAGCCATTGATATATCCTGCATGAACTTGGCTAAAAAACTGTTGATGCTAGTGAATAATCATTACATCTTATGGATGCAGCTTCCGCAGCTGAAGTAAGCGTTGCTCAACTTGAAGCCAACGCCACTCTAGTAAAGCACCTTCATGCCCCCTCTTTTTTTTTTGAGGTGGGGTGAGCCTTAAAAACGGACAAAACACGCTAAAACAACTTATTTGCTTCATATTAAAAAAAATAACTAAAGATTGAATTATCTTTCCTGAAAGCCCTCAAAATCACAATCGTAAGACCAGATCCCTTTTAATCACAATAAGAAAAAATTCCCAATATATCTCGACAACATCCTCATAGTGACAGTGTTTGATGCATGACAGGATCAATGCTAAACTGTGTTCAGCGCACTGGTGTCAGTGTAAACAACGTATCCTAATAAAATAATAATAAGCCAATAATAAAATGATAATAAATAAAAGGTTTTTAAAAAATAAATAAAATAGTAAAGCCATTTTAAAAAGAAAAAAGCTGGGTGGCAAGTGAAAAAAAATATGTGTCGCTTTCCGAACTAATGATACAGAGCAGAACAAACAAGGGTGTTTTGGAACTGATAATTTGTCACAGAATCCAGAATGGGCTTTTATAGATCTTCGGAATTCTGATTTGGAAGGTCATAAATGGCTGTGCTCTCTTTTTTTCATCAATCACCCGTGGGTTTAATCGTTTGTATCTTGCTTCCAGTTTGATTGTTGCTTGGAGTTTTCTCTCAGACTCACACAAAAACCGTATCCCAGTGATTGAGGGGAATGCACAAAAACACATCTGTGAGATCACGTACGTTAGTTCTGTGTACAGTTACGATGCATGTCCTCTGAAAAACTAGTCGGACGGGCTGGAGTGCCGGTTGATCTTGACTGTTCATATGCATTAAGATGAGAAGCTCGGCGTGGCATGTTTTGTTTTTGAACACCATCGCCTGGGGTGGATGCAACGTTTCATTGTTTCACTGTGCTCAAAAGACCAGGAAGGACCCTTGGAATCATGCATTCCTCCTCCTCCAACTTAGTTCTCCTCCTCTAATTCTCCTCCATATTCTCTCTCTCTCTCTCTCTCTCTCTCTCTCTCTCTCTCTCTCTCTGGTTAATCTTTTTATTTTTTAAAAATATAGTGGTATAAAAGAGTAAATTCATCAGAAGTTATCAAATATCATGAATAGTTGCGTACAACAAGTTTAATCAACTGTATTAATAAAAATACATCATTAAAATATGGAAGCAGCAAATAAAACATGATTATTACAGTATTCAGGAATAAGTTATCTTTTTGAGATAGGAAACAAAATATTTCTGAATATTCAGCAGCAGTCTAATAAAAATAAATGAGATTACATCTTTAACAATTAAACACATTTGTACGCTAAGTTTAAACCATCCTTAAAACCTGTATATTATTTTAATCGTCTATCACATTATAAGTCTTATTTTTACTAAATATCTTAAATACTTAATGGAGGATTAAAGAGATTTAAACTGTAATCAATGTCATTGGTCCCGTTCACACTAGGTGATTTGGGCCGGGAGCGGGACAGTTCGGGGCCGGATCAAACCGGCGCGATCACACCACAACATCTGGGAAGCGTCTTGCTTCCGTGCCCGAACTGTCCCTTCCCCGCACAAATCCGCCGCAAACTGAACCACCTACCTAGCCGGGGAGAAAAGGCGCCGCGGCCAGGGGATCCGTGGGATCCTGCCGCGGCGTCTCAATGTTGGCGCGGCTTTTAAAAGCCGCGCCTTAAGAGGCTTTTTCCCTGCCGTGTGGCAGGGGCCATCGTCACCTTTTATGTAATATTCAGATAAATTCAAAAATTTTCAAGAAATTTTAACTACTCCCATAATATAAGTAATAGGCTTGCAATTTCTATTGAACTTTTTCAACGGCCTTTTATTTATATAGTTACTTTTGCCACTGTCACGTACTCAGCTAATTTTTCTTTCCA
This sequence comes from Gekko japonicus, assembly GCF_001447785.1. Classification (NCBI taxonomy): domain Eukaryota; kingdom Metazoa; phylum Chordata; class Lepidosauria; order Squamata; family Gekkonidae; genus Gekko; species Gekko japonicus. The sequence continues at coordinate 493,343 of NW_015160879.1, forward strand.
AATCCCTATTGTGGGACATTCTTCTGTCTTCCATTTCATTGGAAATGTTACTCTTAACAGCGGTCGTCATGTATCTGAGTAGGTCTTGTGAAGTTCTTTCTATATTGTCTGGCAGAATTCCCAATAACATAGTCTCTGGTTTCATCGGGAAATTAGTTTATAAAATATTTTGAATTTCCTCATGTATCTTCTTCTAGAATCTCTCTGTCTTGATTCAGGTCCATCCCTGTTCCAACAGGACCCTTTATAATTCTTATCCATCTTTTCAGTATCTTTTGGAGTGACGTACTACCAGTAAAACATCTTATGCCAGTTTTCTCTTAGTGCTGGACTGGCTGTGAATCTAATATCCTTAGTCAGTAGGGTTTTTTCAGCATTGAAACTGTATTCTCACACCGAAATTTTGCATCCATTCAATTATGTGTGGTTTAACCTGTTCATATTCAGAATCATATTGACACAATAATTTGTAAATTTGCCCCAGTAGGTGGTCTTTAGATTGTGAGACAGTCTTTTCAAAATCAGTCCGTTCTTTTAGAACACCTCTTTTTACACAGATGTCATTTTTAAAAATCTAGAATCAATTTGAAAATATATCCACCATTATATCTCTTTCCCGTCTTCTTTGATCTCTTGTCACATCTTAATCTCTGCTTGTGAATTTATCATATCGCTTAAGGTTATGGAATCATTATTTTCCCTTGTGTGATTGCCATAACAAGCATCTATTGGTGACATTACTGGTGGGATTGAGGGGGGCTGCTTCTTTTTCTTAGCATTTCCCAAATTTTAAATAAGCTATCTCTAATTATATGTCATTCTCCTCCATTCTCGAACTGTGTTTACTGCTCCATCCATATGGTGTGTTGGACACCTCACCAGGGCTGACTTAACCAGTTTAGGTAAAGGTAAAGGTTCCCTTGCTCGAAAGCCAGTCGAATCCGACTCTAGGGTTGCGGTGCTCATCTCCGTTTCAAAGCCGAAGAGCCAGCGCTGTCCAAAGACGTTTCCGTGGTCATGTGGCCGGCATGACTAAACACCAAGGCTCACGGAACGCTGTTCCCTTCCCACCAAAGTGGTACCTATTTATCTACTTGCAATTTCTTGATTTCGAACTGCTAGGTTGGCAGGAGCTGGAACTAGAGATGGGAGCTCACTCCATCATGCGGCACCCGGGTCTCGAACTGCTGAACTACTGACCTTCCACAGCCTGCAGTTCAGCGTCTTAACCACTTGAGCCACCGCAGCTTAAACTTAACATTTATACGCCCTGTAGGATGATCTGTTTAAAGGGTGATGGGGAGGGGCCGTGGATCAGTGGTAGAGCATCTGCTTGGCATGCAGCAGGTCCCAGGTTCAATCCCCCCGTTTCCAGCTGAAAAGACTATGCGTAGGTGATATGAAAGACCTTTGCCTGAGCGCCACAGCCAACCTGAGTAGACAGTACTGACTTTGATGGAGTAAAAGGGTCTTTACCTGCCTCCCAGTTTGGTGTAGCGGTTAGGAGCGTGGACTCTAATCTGAGAGAACCGGGTTTGATTCCCCACTCCTTTACATGTAGCTGCTGGTATGACCTTGGGTCAGTCACAAGTTCTCCCAGAGCTGTTCTCTCAAGAGTAGTCCTCGAAAGAGCTCTCTCAGCCCCACCTACCTGACAGGGTGACTGTTGTGGGGAGGGGAAGGGGAAGGAGATTGTAAGCCGCTCTGAGACTCCTTCGGGTAGTGAAGGGCAGGGTCTAAATCCAACCTCCTCTTCTTCTTCTCTCTTCCTGGCAGGTGTTCCAGAGCCTGGAGGACCATCATCAGGAAGTGGTCTCCTTCTTCCGAGAGAACGGTTTCCACGGGCTGATCGCCCACGACTCGGAGTACGCCCTCTGCAACATCCCCTCCTATTACAGCTCCCACGCCCTCAAGCTGAGCTGGAACGGCAAGAACCTCACCACCAACCAGTTCCTCATGCAGGAGGTGGCCAAGCAGCTGGGCCTAAAACTGGGCAGCTTCCCCGTCTTCGCCGCTCTGCTAGGTAAGTGGGAACGGAGCGGCCTGTTCCAGTTAACGGTCGGAGCCGTGTCGGATCAGGCCAGTGGCCCATCCAGTCCAACTATATATTCACACACGCAATCGTCTATTAAGAGTTATGGGGGGGGGACCTACAAATAGGCGTCACTAAACTTATACTGTGCCTTGTAGACTCTGTCAGCTGCATGCCATCTTGCCGATCTATCCAAGGTTCCTGATTCAAGGTCTGCAAGAAGAAGGGAGGTCTACCTCCCTCCAGTCTTCCCGGGGTTTTTTTTGAGGATAGGTGCAATGAATATATATCTAAGGTCGTCATGCTTTGATCTGGATTGCCCAGGCTAGCACGATCTCACCAGAGCTCAGAAGCTAAGCAGGGCCGGCCCTGGTCAGTCCTTGTTTGGGAGACCAGCAAGGAAGCCCAGGGTTTTTACAAGAGGCAGGCGATGGCGAACCCACCTCTGTTCATCTGACAGCCCTGACCCGGATTTACTTATTTATTTGGCTTATGCCCCGCTCCTTTCCCCACCAAGCAGGGCTCAGGGATAGCCCAAAGCTAGCCGGGCTTTGCTAGACCTTGGAAACTAAAAAGATAGAGGGGGGTTGCAGTATAATAAGGATACAAACAGAAAAGAACTACTGCAAACTGTGCATATTGCAAACTTATATTCAATGCAATAACAATATATCTATATATCTAATAGCCTA
>NW_015160879.1:496433-499177 GCF_001447785.1 Gekko japonicus
TGCAAACTGTGCATATTGCAAACTTGTATTCAATGCAATAACAATATATCAGACTATGTTTTACAGAAAACTGTTATTCATAAGATGTTCTCAATCATAATATCAGCCCGTTTTTGATATTATGATTGAGAACATCTTATGAATAACACCAAAGCGTATAGGAATTAAGGAAATATCCAATTTGGAAGACTTGTGACCATGTGGAGACACACTTGCATGAGGTTTGATGTATGAAAAAGACGCCTCGAAACGAATATCAACTCCCGGGGGAGTTCGTCCACATCCAATCTTCATTGACATCATTGGCTTCAGTTTTCTGTAAAACATAGTCTGATATATTGTTATTGCATTGAATATAAGTTTGCAATAGGCACAGTTTGCAGTAGACCTTGGAAGCGAAGCAGGGTCAGCCCTGGCGAGTACTTGGAGGGGAGACCACCACGGAAGCCCCGGGTTGCCATGCAGGGGCAGGCAAATAGCTGCCCCTTTCCTGCTTGTCTCTTTCCTGACCCGGATGGCCCAGGCTTGCCTGATCTCGTCAGAACCTGGAGCTAAGTAGGGTGGGCCCTGGTTACCCCTTGACTGCAGGACCACCGAGGAAGTCCAGAGCTGCTACATAGAGGCAGACAGTGACAAAACCACCTCTGTTTGTCTCCTCCTTGACCTGGATTACCCAGGCCAAACCCAACCTCGTCAGAGCTCAGAAGCTAAGCAGGGTCGGCCACGGTTGGTACTTGGACGGGAGACCACCAAAGAAATCCAGGGTTGCTATGCAGAGGCAGGCAATAGCAAACCCACCTCTGTTTGTCTGTACCCTGACCTGGATGGCCCAGGCTAGCCCAATCTCGTCAGATCTCGGAATCTAAGCAGGGTCGGCCCGGGTTAGTCTTTGGATGGGAGACCAGTAGGGAAGATCGGGGTTGCTATGCAGAGGCAGGCAATGGCAAAACCAGGTCTCTGCCTCGACCTGGAGGGCCGAGGCTAGCTCAATCTCGGAAGTTAAGCAGGGTCGGCCCTGGTTAGTCTTTGGATGGGAGACCAGTAGGGAAGATCGGGGTTGCTATGCAGAGGCAGGCAATGGCAAAACCAGGTCTCTGCCTCGACCTGGAGGGCCCAGGCTAGCTCAATCTCGGAAGTTAAGCAGGGTCGGCCCTCGTTGGTACTTGGATGGGAGGCCAGTAAGGAAGCCCAGGGTTGCTATGCAGAGGCAGGCAATGGCAAAACCAGGTCTCTGCCTCGACCTGGAGGGCCGAGGCTAGCTCAATCTCGGAAGTTAAGCAGGGTCGGCCCTGGTTAGTCTTTGGATGGGAGACCAGTAGGGAAGATCGGGGTTGCTATGCAGAGGCAGGCAATGGCAAAACCAGGTCTCTGCCTCGACCTGGAGGGCCCAGGCTAGCTCAATCTCGGAAGTTAAGCAGGGTCGGCCCTGGTTGGTACTTGGATGGGAGACCACCAAGGAAGATCAGGGTTGCTACGCAGAGGCAGGCAATGGCAAACCCATCTTCAACAACAAACCCACCTCTGTGCGTCTCTTGCCCTGACCTGGGTGGCCCAGGCGAGCCCGATCTCATCAGATCTTGGAAGCTAAGTAGGGTCGGCCCTGGCTAGTACTTGGACGGGAGACCACCAAGGAAGTCCAGGGTTGCCGCACTTAGGCTTTTGCTGCAGCCCAGATTCTCTTAAAAGGTCTTATTATTGTGATTTATTTTTTTTAATGAACGCGAGCTGTCTTGAGTGCACTTCTATAGTTAGGCAAGGCTGAAACAAGCATAATGGATCTTAACTCTGCGCTCCCTGCCAGTGAGGGGCTTCCCGGGTCTCGCTCGTGTTTCGTCTGTCGGACTCAGTCCGGCCGCTGTCTGCCCGTCAGCAGCCGTTCCCTGACTTTGCCCTTCTCCCTCCCAGGGAACCACATCCTTCCAGACGAGGACCTGGCGGCCTTCCACTGGAGCCTGCTTGGACCAGACCACCCGCTGGCTTCGCTCAAGGTAGTCCTCCTCGTGTCCCTTTGTCCTGCCTGGAGGGTCACGAGGCAAGAAGCGTTGGCTTGAAGGGCATACCATTCTTCAGGAGGGGGGGAGGGAAGGAGGCAGATTCACGTCCTGTGGAAAGGAGACCAAGGAGTGGTGGGGAACCAGCCCTCCAGCCTTCTTTGTCCCCATCCTGTGGGACTGGGTTTCCAGTGGGAAGTGAGACGCCTCTCAAATTTTGTGGCCAGCTCTGGGAAAGGAATGGGCTCTGCTTTAAAGAGTTCATGTAGAGCAGGGGTCTCCAGCATGGTGCCCGTGGGCGCCGCAGCACAGGGCGACATTTCTCTTTGTTCCCACCAAGTGTTGTGGATTTTTTTTTAAAGCGGGCTGGTCCAGGTGGGGCTTTTGCCCAGCGGGTCTTCTGATTGGCTGTTGGGGATTTGATGGGCTGTGCATATTTTTAAAAACATTGCTTAAGCCGCAGCTGCCACCACAGCACAAGGATCTTTACCAGAGGTCATTTCGGGGGGGATCGCAGTTCCCCCGGGTGAGGTACGGGGGGCGGGGCACATGACGAAGCCCCGCCCCCTGCTTCCGGCCGCCCCGCTTCCGGCCCTCATTCAGCCAGGAGGAGGCAGGAGAAGAGGGAGGGTAAGTTGCTTCCTCCCTGCCTCTCCCCACCCCTGCCTGCCTGGGGCCAGGGAGGGCCTTCGCGGGGCTTCCTCGCACTCCCGCCGGCCTTGCAGGTCCACCGCCGGGCCCCTCATGGGGCTC